>NC_140524.1:27917199-28092199 GCF_964339955.1 Pipistrellus hanaki | reverse complement strand
TTTCACATTGATGTTTCTCTTTTAAAAATATTTTAAATGGTTGAAAATCAAAAGAATACTTCATAACATAATAAAGTCATATTTCTTGCCTAACACTGCTTTCATGCTATAATGGCAGAGTTAAGTAATTGTTGTGGAGACTGTATGTAATACTTATCTGGTCCCTTACAGAAAAAAGTTTGCTGACCCCTGATATATTCTCTTGAGAGGACTTATACAGATATATTTTTTTCAAAGTCTATTACTGACAGGAGTTTGTAAATTTGTCTTTGGCCAACCCGAATCCTTTTATCAAAGGAATATTGTGCCTTTGAAGAACAAAATCAAGCATGAAAAATATTGTTCCAGGATTCTCTTTATCAATCTGAGGTAGGCAGTGGGCAAATTTCAAAGGTATTTAAAAAAAATTTTTTTTCTAATGGTACAAAACCTGGATCATTCCAGATTTTACTCACAAACAAGTACTATCAGTTTCAGAGTGAACCACCACCACAAAACTTCTTTAAGGAAAACTCATAATCTATGGTTTTACTAAATATTAAAACTCTCTGTCTAGCCACTTCCTATCTGGTCTTAATGTCACCAACTAAAACTATCATCCATAGCAAAACACTGCTCCCTAAAATGGTAAAATGAAACAAAGATTCTTAATGACTAGAGTTTGCTACAATGATGAACTATACAAGAAGTGAAAATGTTCCCCTTCTTGGAGTGACTGTACTAGTAAGTCAAAAAACTTGCATGCAAAGCACAATTCTATATAAAGTATTTTTAATTTTAATTGATTTTCATTGCAAATTATGTACACTACTTTGGAAACAATTTGGTCCCTGGAATAGCCAAATTACTCTTTTAAAAAAACAACACATTTCTGACTACATAATATTTGAAGAAAAAATATTTATTTAAAATAAAATATTAATAATAAATTTTACACAAAATGGCTAAATAAAAATAAAGACATAACAAGTTGTTTATAGTTTTATGCCAATCAGTTAAAGTAAAAACCATGATTAAGTAAAAAGGACAAGCAGACTTAAAATTTCCTCAGTTGTGAGCATACACACTAAATGACACTTAGAGAAAATACACAGTATTTCTCATTTACCAGGGGAAAGCTTGATAGAAGCTTCCTGAGTTTAGGATCGATCAAGGTAATCTACGTTGAAGAAAAGAGAAGATCCTAAATCCTCTACAGAAGCAATGATTCCAATTATGACCTAAAGGAAGCAACAGTGGTAAATTAAGTAATTACATAGCTATTTCTGAAACACAGGGAAGAAAGCCTCTAGGTAGATTTTAGTTCCCTGAGGTAGAGTTGGGAAAATCATTAACTTTGGTATGTTGGTTTTCTATATTAAATTGTATCCCTTTATATTCTAAGAAAACTGTTTGAAAAGCACCTGATTGCAAGTCAGTTTAGAACAAGGCTCGGAGTTTGAAGCCAGACTGTCCAGTTCCTCTGCTTGCTATCTATGTGACCTTGGACAACCTACTAAACACAATTGTGCTTAAGTTTCCTCATCTTCAAAATAGTGATTAAAATAACCACCATTGAGGGAGACAAAATGGCAGTGGAATAGATGGATATATCCCAAGCCTTGTCCCAGAGCAGACAGAACGAGCAACTAAATTGAATAACATTCACTCCTAATTGGCGAAGTAGACACAGCTGGTGAGACAATCTGGAGACAGGAAGGGCAGAGGACACCTGGAGAATGGTGGCTGTGGGCTGGTGAGAACTTTGAGACCACCAAGCCCAGAGGGTCAGAGGAAAACTACACGGCACTGAGGCCACATCCCTTGGGACAGGCACAGCGTATGACTATGGAAAGGAGGTCCACAGGTCTGCTGGTGGCAGGGGATTCTAGATGTGAGTCCACAGTCATGAACGACTGAGACCAGAGGGGGAAACCTGGATGGCTGCCCAGACTGTGTGATGCCGGGGGAGAGGGACTCACAGATGTGCAGCTCTTTCCCCTCTTTTTAGTCGATGTCTTGTTCTCTGAACCTAGTTTATAGGACCTTTGGATATGGACACTCAACAGTGGCTGAGGTGCAGGAGGAGGTTCGGACTTGTGGAATCTGGGGAGAGGAGAGGGTCCAGGAGAGGTGGCTATGAATCTGGTGCTGAGTCATACCTTGCATTCAGGACCTAGACAGCCATTTTCTCCTAAAGATATAGCCCCTCCCCACAGTCTCCAGGCAACGAATACAGACACACCAAGACCACACTGGGTGGTACAAAGGGCTAAAAGAAAATTGAATAGTTCCTGAGAGTCCACAGGGACTGGCCTAAAGAGAGGCCTTCAGTCCCAACAGCAAGAAACTGAGAATATAGAAGAGTAGGATCTTAAACCAGCCAAAGGAACAACACTTCACTTTTTCAGTTTTATTTTATTTTATTATTTTCTTAACTTTTCCCTTCAATTTCTTTTAAAAATTTGTTTCTTTTTACATTCTTTTTCCATCAATTTATTTTATTTTATTTTATCCCATTTTTAAATACTTTTTAAAATTTATTATCATTATTATTATTTTTTTTTCTTTCTCTTTTTTTCTAATCCACTCATCCTCTTTCTACTTCCTTTATACTGATCTGAGGTCCTCCCCATATTCATCCAATTCTTAACCTTAATTTTTGTGTATAAGACTAGAAGTCCAGTGCATGAAATTTGTCCCTCAGCCCAGCCAGCACCCTCTCTAATCTGGGACCAATTAGGGGATGGCTGACTGCCAGTTTAGGCCTGATCCTGTGGGGATTGGACCTAAACCGTTATTGGGACATTCCTCTCACAAACTGGGACTCCTAGCTCCTAACTGCTCACCTGCCTGATTGCCCCAAACTGCTTATGCCTGCCAGATGAAGGCCTAGTCACCCACAACTGCCCTCACCTGCCAGCATGGTTTTCCCTAACTGCCATCCCCTACAGGCCCAGTCACCCCCAACTACTCTCCCTGCCAATCCAGTCACCCCTAATGGCCCTCCCCTGCCAGCCTGGTCACCCCTAACTGCCCTCCCCTGTAGGCCTGCTCCCCAACTACCCTCCCCTGCTGGCCTAGTTGCCCCCAACTGCCCTTTACTGTTGGCCTAATCACCCACAACCACCCTCCCCTGCTGACCATCTTGTGGCAGCCATCTTGTGACAACATGATGGTGGTCATCTTGTGATGATATGGGAGTGGCCATCTTATGACAACAGGAGGGCAGGACACCACCTAGGCTTTTATTAGTATAGATTTTTCCCCAGCCTTACTGGGTATTTGGTGTTTGTTTTGGTTTAACTGTTTTGGTTTACCTGTTTGTTCTCTGCTATTTTCTCCATATATCGATATATACTTTTTCCCTCTTTTTTATTCTTTTTCTTTTCTCTCATACCATTTTTTCTCTATAAATATCATTTGTGCTCTCTTTTCTCTCCCATAATTCTCTTTTCTCTGGTGGTCATTTATATTGGGGTTATTGGTGTCATGAGGAAATTTGTGTTTTGTTCCCCTTATGACATATCTTGTCAAGGTGAATTTTATCCTGTCCAGCCAGTGTGCTAGAGAGTGAGCCACATAACCAGACACCTGGAGAGGAGACTCCACCCAAGAACGGGTCAGTAACACTTCATACCCAACTACAAAGGCAGGAAGAAGGCGGCAGTGAGGCAGAGTGTGAGAGAGGGAGCAAAAGAAGAGTGTGTTCATATGGTGTGTGTGTGTGTGTGTGTGTGTGTGTGTGTGTGTGTGTGTGTGTCATAGTTAGACCCCACAGGACCTATGGGGGCAGGCTAACCGGGCTTGCCTAACTAGGCAGCCTCTGCTACCATTTCAAACAGTCCCAGAGTGGCCGGCTCTTCGTTAAAGGCCTTGCCTTTTTGAAGGGGAGAGCAGCTATGACTGGAAGCCTAGCCTCACCTCCACCCAGGCTGCCCTCATATAACACCTGGGACTCTACAGCCACCCCCGCCAGGGACCTGCTACCTCGGTTGTGGTCCAATGGTCACCGTGACTCCAGCCACCCTGGGCACAGGCTCCTGTGAGTTTCGAAGTACACGCCCCTCTGACCATCCCAATCCTTTAACTCAGGACACTGACCACATAAGTAGCAGCCCATGCCCATACAAAAAGCAGCAGCCCCATGAGCAGCCTGCCCCAGGCCAAGGAGCAGCAGCCTGTCCCCGCTCAAGGATCAGCATATGTGCAAGTGGCACTCCTCCCCCCATCTGAGGAGCAGCAGCCTTGTGCATAGCCCACCATCATCCGAGGAGCATCAGCCATGTGAGCAATGCGCCCCTGTATAAGGAGCAGCAGCTGTGTGAGAAGCCCACCCACATCCAAGGAGCAGCCCACCCCAGTCTAAGGAGCAGCCTGCCCCTACCCAAGGAGCAGCAGCTACATGAGCAGCCTGCCCACGACCAAGGAGCAGTAGCCTTGTGCAGCCAGCCCCTGTCTGAGGAGCAGCAGCTACACAAGCAGCCCACCACCAAGGTGGAGCAACAGCTGTGTGAGTGGCTATACCATCCCTGGAGCAGCAGCCCCACACACAGCTAACCCCCTCCAAGGAGAAGAAGCTAGAAGAGCAGCCGCCCATGTCTGAGGAGAGGGAGCTGCATGCAGCCCACATTTATTTGAGGAGCAGCAGTCCTATGTGCAGCTCACTATTTGATGAGCAGAAGCCTCATAAGCAGCCCACCCTCAGCTGAGGAGAAGCAGCTACATGAGCAGTATACCCATATCCAAGCAGTAGCCACACAAGCAACCTGCCCCACCTGAGGAGCAACAGCCACACAAGCAGCCCACCCCCATCCAAGGAGCAGTAGCTTCACAAGCAACTTGCCTCCATCTAAGGAGCAGCAGCTATCCAAGCATCCCACCCATGACTGAGAAGCAGCAGCCCTGCACAGCCTGCTCCTGTCTGAGGAGCAGCAGTAGTGAGAGCAGCCCACCCCCATTAAAGGAGCAACAGCTGTCTGAGCGGCCCCTTCATCCCAGGAGCAGCAGCACACATGCAGCTCACCTCCATCTCAGGAGCACCAGCTGCATGAGCAGACTTCCCCTGTCCAAGGAGCAGCAGCCAAACGAATAGCCCACCCATGTCTGAGGAGTAGCAGCCACATGCAGCCTGCACTTGTCTGAGGAGCTGCAGCCCCACACACAGTTCACACCCCATCTGAGGAGCAGAAGCCTTACTAGCAGCCCATCCCTGGTCTAGGAGCAGCAGCTGTTTGAGCAGCACATTCATGTCCAAGGAGGGGCAGCCCTGTGCAGCCCACCACTGTCCAAGAAGCAGTAGCTGCATGAGTAGCCCACCCTTGCATGAGGAGCAGCAGCTGAGCAAGCAGCCTACCCCCACCAGTGAGAAGAACCACCACTGCTGTGAGCAGCACCCAAAAGAGGAGCCACCACTAACTGAAGAGTAGCCACTGCCATGACCACCCAAGGAGCAGCCACTGCCCAAGGAGCCACTGCCACCCCAAAAAAAGCAGCCCCTGCACAACTCGAATCCTAGATCTTTTGGTGAGAGCAAAAATAGGTAGACAAAGAAACCCCCAAGGGAAAGAAAAGGAGGAATCACCAGAAAAGCAGCTAAACACACACAAACTGAACTGCAATTGGAAAAAAAAAAAAGGCAGGAGAGACTAAGGGAGCTTAGGGACAACATGAAACAAAGCAACATATGAATAATAAGGCTGCAAGAATGACAGGAAGAGGAACAAGGGTTAGAAAACCTATTTGAAGAAATAATTCAGAATACTTCCCTGATGTGGGGAAGAATAAAGTTGAACAAACAGAGTTCAAAACAGGATGAACCCAAAAATACCCACACTGGAACACATCATAATTATGATGGTAAATATTCAGGATGAAGAGAGAATCTTAAAGGCTGCAAGAAAGAGACAGAATGTTACGTACAAAGGATCCCCCATTGGATTATCAAAGGATTGGCTAAGGAAATTTATCATAATAGAGAACCCAAAAAATGACTCAAACCACTGAGCTTAATTAATATTTGACAATGGAGGCATAAACATACACTGGAGTCAAGAAAGTCTCTTCAATAAATGGTGTTGGAAAAATTGGACAGATACATGCAAAAAAATAAAAATTGACTACCAATTTACACCATACACAAAAATAAACTCAAAATGGATAAAGGACTTAAACAAAAGAGAGAAACCATAAAAATACTAGAGGAATCCATGGCAGAAAAATCTCATATATATATGGAATCAATTTCTTTATTGATACTGCCCCTAGGGCTATGTAAACTAAGGAAGAAATAAACAAATGGGACTACATCAAAATAAAAAGCTTTTGCACAGCAAAAGAAACCATCAACAAAACAAGAAAGCCACTGCATGGGAGAACATATTTGCCAATGTTATCAAGGGTTTAATATCCAACATTTACAGGGAACTTATACAAGTTGGAAGATAAACAATCCAGTAAAAAAAATGGGCAATGGACCTAAATAGATACTTTTGGAAAGAGGACATAAGGAAGGCCAAGTGACATATGAGAACATTCTCAGAGCCACTAATCAGCTGAGAGATGCTAATCAAAACAACATTGCAGTACCATATCACACCTGACAGAATGGCTATCAACAAATCAACAAAGGACAAGTGATGAAGAGGATGCAAAGATAAAGGAACCTTTGTGGATTGCTGCTGGGAATGCAGACTGGTGAAGTCACTGTGGAGAACATAGTTTCCTCAAAAAATTAAAAATTTAACTCCCATTTGACCGTGCGATCTTACTTCTAAGAATATATTCCAAGAAGCTAGAAACACCAATCAGAAATGATATATGCACCCTATGTTCATAGCAGCACAATTTACCATAGATGAGATTTGAAAACAGCCTAAGAGCCCATCAGCAGATGAGTGGATTAAAAAAAACTGTGGTACATCTACACAATGGAATACTATGCTGCTATAAAAATATGGAATTCTTACCATTTGCAACAGCATGGATGGATCTGGAGAGCATTATGCTAAGTGAAATTAGCCAGTCAGAGAAAGATAAATATCACATGATCTCATTCATTTATGGAATACAATCAACAACATAAACTGATGAACAAAAACAGATTCAGAGACAGAGAAGCATCGATCAGACCATCAAACCTCAGAGGGTAGATAGGGGAGGGTGGGGGTAAGGGGAAGAGAACAATCAAAGGGCTTTTATGCATGCATATAAGCCTGATCAATGAACACAGACAACAGGGGGATGAGGGCATGACTAGGTGGGTGGGGGGCAATGGAGTAATAAAGACACATATGTAATACCTTAATCAATAAAAATAAATAAATAAATAAATAAATAAATAAATAAATAAATAAATAAAATAACCACCACCACCTCAGGGCAATTTTAAGGATTAAATGAATAACCTATGACAATATTGAGCATATCACAAGCATTGTATTAATGCTTGCTCCTCTTCCACCTCTTCCTCTTCTTTCTACTGCTCCTCCTATTCCAATTCCTGTCTCTCTCTCTCTCTCTCTCTCTCTCTCTCTCTCTCTCTCTCTCTCTCCCCCTTTCTCTCTTCCTCTTTCTTCTTCCATCTCCTCTTTCTTCCTCTCTGAAATCAATAGAAATACACTTTAAAGAATGAAACAGAGAAACTTATAAAGTCCAAGAAATCCATTTCTTAGAGGCAACAGTCATTCAACCTCTTATTAATACAAATGATCTTTGAAATCACTGGAGTTGTTTGTCTCTGAATTCAAAAACCCATGTCTCCACCCCAAATTCATAGCTCTCAATAGGGATCTTGGAGTCATCCCACATAAGACTACTATAACAGTTAAGTATCCACTTAACTTTCAGGAGCTCTCATAAGTGTCCTCTAGACGGGTCATCCATCTGCATAGATTCTTATTGTTACTGCATACCATACAATAACCTATTTTTCTCAGTGATTTTAGTTTGGTTATTGATGCAAAAGGAAAAATCCTCTTGAAAAAGTTTCATTTGCCTACAAATGAGATCTAATCTTGGATTTAATTGTTTAAAATTCACTAGGTTGTTGATATTTTTCATATGCACATATAGTTGATTCATTCTTCTCCCAGGAACTATGCTAAGTGCTGAGGATATATCAATGAACAAATTAGGTTTACAGTTATACTATTGTTTCATTTTTATTTATTCATTTAGAAATTATTTATCAATTTCCTTTTAGGTACGAGTTGGAGATGCAAGTGCCACAAATAAACAACATGCAAAATCTAAACAAACTATAGCCTTGTCATTTGGGATATGACAATTTACTCCTCAATATTTTTTTTTCAGAATTGCAAAATCAACGCCTGTGAGATCATGTAACTTATTCTTGTGATTACTGTGCAATTGCATAATACATTAACAATGCAACTGGGTTTAGAACACTGACCTAATATCAAATTTTAAGCACATGTGGCTCAAATTAAATTAAAATTAAAATTTCATATGCTCACTTCTAATATGTAATGGTGACATTCAATCAAATCTATTTTTTAAACCTGGAATCAATTTAGAGAGCCTATCTCTAGCACAAAATTCATTTATTCTACTACATTGTTGTTTTTAAATTTAGATTACCCTGCAGGGAAATTTTTTTCTGTGCTATTAATGAGATATGATTTAGCTCACCCACGCTTTCAAAATGCACCAATTACATTATTATGACATGTTTTTCTTTGTTTTTCAATAGTCACAGTGAGTATTTTGACACATATGTATCCAAGTAATTGTATGAGAAAAAAATATTTAAAATTTGAAATTGAGAGGGACAAATAGTTAAACAGTGTACTAGTGGTATGTATTTCAACCCAGTATATTATAAAGTATGGAAATATGTAATATATTTAACTGATATTAGCAGAACCTTCCAATTAGTGTCAATGTGTTTCCATCTCTTTCATGTCCCAGTCTATTCTGTATCTCACTGCAAGATTATTCCCTATAATGGCACCTCTAACTTCTCATATGAAGAAACTCTGTTGGCTGCCCAGTGCCTAAAAAGACTAAATAATTTGCTTCTACTGTAGTCTCCAACAAGAAAGCAGACCACTCAGTATTGATTTTTGTGGTAGTATATTTTATTTTTCCTAAATTATTGTCTTTCATGACTGAATATGAGCAAAGAATCAAGAAGAGGCATGATCCTTCTCCAACCATCTTTCCCCTAATTTAGAGCTGTATATATAATAATAAAATCATAATATGCTAATTAGACCAGACAGCCAAACGACCTTCCGGACATCAATCTGGATGTCCTTCCCAATGAAGCCGCAGTAGCCGGAGGCAAGCCAGAGGCAGTTAGAGGTAATTAGGCAAGTAGACAAGTGGTGAGGGTTGAGGAGTGATCAGGCAGGCAGGCAGAGGGGTTAGGGGTGGTCAGGAAGGCAGGCAGAGGTGGTTAGGGGCAATCAGACATGCAAGAGAGCAGTTAGGGGTGATCAGGCAGGCAGGAGAGAAGTTAGGCACAATCAGGAAAGCAGGTGAGCAGATAGGGGTGATCAGGCAGGCAGGCGAGTGGTTAGGGGTGATCAGGCAGGAATGTGAGTAGTTGGGGTGTTTAGGCAGGCAGGTGAGTGGTTAGGGTTGATCAGGCAGGCAGGCAGAGTGGTTAGTGGCGATGAGGCAGGCAGGTGAGTGGTTAAGAGCCAGTGGTCCCAGATTATGAGAAAGATGTCTGACTGTGGGATCAGGCCTAAACTGGCAGTCAGACATCCCCAAAAGGGTCCCAGATTGCAAGAGGTTGCAGGCTGGGCTGAAGGGACCCACCTCCTTCTGTGCATGAATTTTGTGCGCCAGGCCTCTAGTCCTATCTTATAAAGATGGAATATGCTAATTGACCCTCATTCCATCTCAAAGATGGAAGTGCCCACAGCCCATAAGGAGGGGGTATATTAATTGACTGCCCTGCCCTCAAAGGTGGTGGCACCCACAGTCAATAAGGAGGAAATATTCTAGTTGACTGCCATGCCCTCAAAGATGGAGGCACCCACAGCCACAAGATGGTGGTGCCAACTCCCCTCAGCCCCACCAGGGCAGCATGTGTGCAGCAGGAGACTTGGGTCTGGCTTTGCCACATGCCTGCCTCCAGAGTCCCCCAGTCCCTCAGTCTCCTAGATGCCTAGGGCCAGCCTGAGGTGCAGGCAAGCCTAGGATGGCAGCTGTCCAGCCGCCCAGGGCCCCCTGAGGTTCAGACAACCAGGGCCAGCTGAGGCTTATGTTGCTGGCAGTGGCTGCAGCAGAGGTTTGATGGGGCATCATTTTCCCATGATTGCCAGGTTGCCTCCAACTCCTGAGGGCTCCCAGACTGTGTGAGGGGACAGGCCAAACTGAGGGAGGTTCGGCCGGTGCATTAAGATTCATGCACAGGCCGAACTTCCCTACAGTGCATAAATCTTAATGCATCAGCCTCTAGTTCCAATATATAAAAATCTCAGGGTCCAGCCTAAACCGGTTTGGCTCAGCGGTAGAACATCGGTCTGCGGACTGAAAGGTCCCAGGTTCGATTCCTGTCAAGGGCATGTACGTTGGTTGCGGGCACATCCCTGGTGGGGGGTGTGCAAGAGGAAGCTGGTCGATGTTTCTCTCTCATGGATGTTTCTAGCTCTCTATCTCTCTCCCTTCCTCTCTTTAAAAAATCAATAAATATATTAAAAATGTGTGAACTGTGCTGGTACATGGAATAGTATCTTAAAAAAACAAAAAACAAAAAAAACCTCAGGGTCCATAATGACCAGGCAAAGGCTCAACCAAACAACAGAACTCAATCCTGCAGTCAGTGCTGCAGGGGAGGACAGTTGGAGGCAACCAGGCTGGCAGGGGAAGGCAGTTGGGGCAAGATCAGGCCAGCAGGTAGGGGGGCAGTTGGGGGTGAGATCAGGCTGGCAGGGGAGAGCAGTTGGGGGAGAGATCAGGCCCACAGGGGAGAGAAGATAGTGGAGATCAGGCAGGCAGGCAGAGAGATTAGGGGTGATCAGGCAGGCAGGCAGGCCAGAGGCAATTAGGCAGGTAAGCAGGTGAGCAGTTAGGAGCCAACAGTCCCGGATTGTGAAAGGGATGTACGATGCAGGTTTAGGCCCAATCCCTGTGGGTCTAAACTGTCAGTCCGACATCTCCTGAGGGTTCCCCAATTGGAGAGGATATAGGCTGGGCTAAGGGAACCCCCCCCCCTCCCGTGCATGAATTTTGTGCACCGGGTCACTAGTATGTATATAAAATGCATGGTTTACCACTTCCTATGTGGTCTAGAGACAGAAATACAGACTCTCACAGTCTTCTGTTTTAGGTTTAATAGGTGGAAGACAAGTAACAATAAACAATATAAACCAGACTATCTGTGAAATCTTTAGCTTAGAGCTTCCTATATCTATGTCATGAACTGGGAAATTTCCCACTAAGTTCAAATAGGTTTTTCAGGTGACAAGTTTGCTATCTATACACACCACAAATTTTTCAATACATAGTAACCAATATGTAAGTCATAGAAAAAAAGAACAGAGCATAAAA
Organism: Pipistrellus hanaki; assembly: GCF_964339955.1. Lineage (NCBI taxonomy): Eukaryota > Metazoa > Chordata > Mammalia > Chiroptera > Vespertilionidae > Pipistrellus > Pipistrellus hanaki. The sequence continues at coordinate 28,080,694 of NC_140524.1, read as the reverse complement.
GTCACTTTATGTTCTTAGGGAATTTCTGAACAATTGTACCTTTAGACAACAGTGTGTGATGTCAATTATAGCTCTGTTTTCTTTTGAGTCTAGACTTCTGTCATTCTACTCTCCACTTAATCTAAATCAAAATAAATATTTAATATACAAGATTTAATCCCCCAAACAGTGACCAATCTTTTTTCAAGGACTTTAATTTGGTTAAATATGTGATTCTAATAGGTAGTCAGAAAATAAAAGCAAAGGTAAATGCCATTATAGTATTTCAATTAGGCCAGGAGTATTTTTCTTTTAGTAGCAGGATTGCATGTTAATCATAAATAGTGTTGTACTTTAAGCAACTATAAATTGGTGGAATCAGAAAGTAAATGAGAAAAATACAACCACTCATTGATTACCTGTTTGTTTAGAAGAATTTGTTACAGATATAATTTCATTTCAAAATACTTGGATTTAAGAAATGTCTTACTTCATTTCATTTCCAAATTGTGCAATCTGCTCAAACCCTCCATCATCATAGGTATTAGTCTGTTTGTTTTTTAGTTCCTTCTTTCTTTTTCTTTTTCTTTTTCTTTTTCTTTTTCTTTTTCTTTTCTTTTTCTTTTCTTTTTCTTTTCTTTTCTTTTCCTTTTCTTTTCTTTTCTTTTCCTTTCTTTTCTTTTCTTTTCCTTTCTTTTCTTTTCTTTTCTTTTCTTTTCTTTTCTTTTCTTTTCTTTTCTTTTCTTTTCTTTTCTTTTCTTTTCTTTACATATCCCTCAATCCTTACAGGATTATAGCAGAATGCTAGGCTTAAGTGGTGGCTTGAAATTCAGGGGTGGTACAATTCCACAGTACATAATGTTTTTCATCTTTTAAGTTTTCTTTTAGGCAACATAATTGTACTGTCAAGGAAACCTTTTAAGTTAATTTAGTCATTCTGCCTTGATGAGATTCACACTGCCTCTTAAGTGTCTACTTAACTGAGCAAAGATTCACTCAGAAGGAGCTTTGCCACTGTTTTCAAGTTTATAATACAAATGGTCAAATCTTTACAATCATTCTATAGTAATTCCCCATTCAGAGGCCTGTGAACGAGTAAATTGTTTATCTCCTTAAAAATTCCTGACCACAGACTTAGGAAAGCTGCACTCAAAAACTCCACTCTTTATATTCCACAAATGAGTGAGATCATGTGGTATTTATCTTTCACTGACTGGCTTATTTCACTTAGCATAATGCTCTCTATGTTCCATCCATGCTGTTGCACATGGTAAGAGTTCCTTCTTTTTTACAGCAGCATAGTATTCCACTGTGTAGATGTACCATCGGGAGTTGGGAGAGGAGATCAAACAAAGGACTTGTATGCATGCATATAAGCATAACCAATGGACACAAGACACTGTGGGTGGGGGATGAGAGCATGTGCGGGGGGGGGGGAGGCCAGGGGGAGGTCAATGGGGAAAAAAGAGACATATGTACTACTATTTGTAATACTTTAAACAATTAAATTTTAAAAAATTAAAAAAAAAAACACTCCACTCTTCAGGTAGCATTATTCCACCTCTTCCATATCTTGGAACTTCTCCTCTTAAGCAAACTCTTCTAGAAAACTGTGTTTTTTAATATCAAAAGGCCTAGACTATGGTCACCTTCTGGGTTCTGGAAACTACTGCTTTCAGTGATTCAAAAGTTAGTAGTCCTCCATTCTCATGGCAAAGAAACAAAATGTTTGGGGTATTTTTTTTCTAGAATGGGTAAGGAAAAGTATATCTGCCCAAATAAGAATAATATAAAAATCAATATCACAAAAAACTATCTAGTCACATATAACTCCATAAAAGTCATAGACAAAAATATAAATTAGTTTAACTTCTAATGCATGGAAGAATAATTTGCAGATGCATGAATTATAATTTAGTGTGAGCTTCTGTTTACAAATCTATTTTTATTGTTATTATTTATTTATTAGATGTACCGGTTAATAGTGCTGATTTTTTTCAATAGATGGAGTTACACATATGTTGATATATATGTGATTAGATATGTATGCTGTTTTTTGTTTGTTTGTTTTTTTGTATTGACGGCAAGCTTCAAAACTTCATATGTCAAATTTTGTGAAGGTGTTAACATCACAGATATTTTTACACTTTAAAATGTTGAATTTTGTGCCAAAAAAAGACCATTTGTGGGAAGTTTTAATTCACTATTTTGAAGAAAATTGCTGCTTAAAGTTATCGTGTACTTTGGGAAGCTTACAGTGAACATCATCTCAAGATACTTGTAAATGCTGGTTTAAACACTTTAAAAGTGATGATTTTGATGTGAAAGACAAAGGATATCCAGGTGAACTGAAAAGTTTGAAGACCAACAATTACAAGCATTATTGGATGAAGATGCCTATCAAACTCAAAAACAACTTTCAGAAAGATTAAACATTGCTCAGCAAACAATTTTCAATCATTTACAAGCAATGGGAATGATTTTAAAGGAAGCAAAATAGGTGTCACATCAACTGAATGACAGACAAATGGAAAACCGAAAAGTCATCAATAAAATATTGCTTCAAAGGCACAAAAGAAAGTCTTTTTTGCATTGAACTGTGACTGGTGATGAAAAATGGATTTATTTTGAGAATCCCAAATGCAAAAAATCACGGGTTGATCCAGGTCAACCATCAACATAAGTTCCAAGTTCAAATCGCTCTGGGGAAAAAAAATGCTCTGTGCTTGGTGGGATCAGGAAGCTGTGGTATATTATGAGCTTCTGAAATCAGATGAAACCATTAATACTGATTGCTACTGATAAAAAAATAATCAATTGGAACCACGCTTTGATCGTGAAATGACCAAAATGAGCCAGAAGACATGGCAAAGTAATTTTGCTTCATGATGATGCACCATCACACACTTCAAAACCAGTTAAATACTGTTAAAAGATCTTGACTGGGAAGTATTAACCTACCTTATCCACTAAACCTTGCTCTTTCAAACTACCACCTCTTCTGATCTATGGCTCATGCACTTTCTGAGCAGCACTTCAAAACTTGGCAGGGGCCTGAAACCTCACCCCTACTGAAGGAGTCTCCTGCCCCCATGGCTGCTTAACTTCCCATGCCCAGCACAAAGACAGAGAGACTGGGCAGACAGCAGCTGCCCTCACACTACAACAAGACTTGTTTGAGTTGTCTTGTAAACATGTTGTGGGGGAGTGTGTTTTTGATATCTAAATCCAGCCTACCACCAGGAATGCTTAGGGCCTACTCAAGAAGGCAAATAATCCTTTCCCCTAATATTTTCACGGTAAAATAAGATTGTTTTAGAGTAATAAATTTGACAGGAAAATAGAAGACAAGTTTTTAGGCTAATTTAAATTGGCTAATTGAAATAAGCGAATATTCTAGAAAAACCAATTGCACTGGACAAAAACCTGTTCCTAAAATGTTAACTAAAATTTTTATTGGTAGTTCATCTCAGGATAAAATCTCACAATAGGAAATTAACCTAAAGCAGTCATATTATAGCACAAAAAATTAAAGTTTAGAAGCTATCAAGACTACATTATAAAATTTTCAAAAGCCTCCTAATATTTAAATCAAAAAAGAGGGAAAGTAGAAGAATATTATGTAAGGAAAAATATCCTGTAAGTAAATTACATCTAGAAAATTTGTACTTTAGAAAATTAATTGTAATGCTAACAGCAAGACACCTATGAAAAACACACATGGTGTCAAAACAAGCCAGTGGAAAATCATTTGGGCAAAAAATGAAAAAGGATCCCAAGTCAAATATATAGAAAATATTCCTTTATTAACTTTTGGTTGAGAATATGTTTGTATATTTTCAGAAAACAACTATGAGACTATGTGGATTCTGGCAACAGAGAGGAATTGACAGGACTACTCCAACCATGAAGACAGAAGAGAAGCAGTCCAGAGATGGAAGATGCTGAAGACACCTTGCCATAATAGCAGTCAGCAGCTGTGTATCACTGCAGGTTGCCCAGGACCAAACCAGAGAGGATTGGACCTGCATTACCACCATTTGCCCACCATCCAGAACTGAAATATCATTGCTGACATGTACACATAAGGAAATGTTTGACATTGAACTTGGGTCTCAAAAGAACTGTTGGCCCAGAAAGAAACTCACTACGGACTGATTCATATGCCTTTCAGCATAACGATTATCGCTTGTCTCATTTTTTATTCTTTTAAGTATATTTCCAGTAGGATATGATCTCACTCATCTAAGGGAAATGGTGAACAACATAGACTGATGAACAAGAACAGACCCAGAGATAAGGAGCCATGGGTCATACATTACTTTGAATAAAGCACTTTTGATGTTTCTCTTGAAATTCTCATTTTTTTTATTATAAATCCGCATTATTAACTGGTATACCTGGTAAGCAAGAAAGATCCTGACTTGTTTAGAGTAAGTATTATAAAAATATGCTTGCTTTGTAACAAATATATTTGAATTTTATATTAAAGAGGGCAAGCTCAACAGATATGTGTATTTTCTCATACCTGATTAAGTCTGAAAGTATTAGTTGAACAAATATATAAGTTTTAGGGATATAAAAGTAATTGGGAATTTTTTATTTGCTCTAGATTTCTTGCATGTACCAGTGCTTGATGTTCAAAGTTTAAACAGCTTTGTACATATATGCATATCTATACATGGGGTCAGTGGATATGTCAGGAATATTCACATTCGAAAGTCATATTTGAAAATTGAAGTGATAAATGTATCAGTGTCCCATACCTGTTATTTACAAACATTGGACCATTAAAATTATATACCTTTAAAGTTTTCAACCATGATTGATACCACTGTGATTTATCCCAGTTATTAATTATTAACTGGAAAGGAGCAAAGGGAAGCTGCAATGTAGAGACATGCCCAGTATAGTCTAAATGACTTAGAGAGGGTACTTGTCTATGAGTCATACCTGGGAACAAGCCATTGACCAAAATAGGCATGCCCACTGCAAGTGCTAGAAATCTGAGATACATAAAAGGTGTTCTCTCTTTTGGCCCTCTTGGCTCCTGCCCCTCTTGTTGCAGGGGGGAGCACTCCCATGCCCACAGCCATGTGGACTCCATACAATGGATTAATGGACTGGAACTAGCTTCATGCTGTGCCGGACTCAACTCCACTATGGAACTGGATCTCTGGGCACTGACTTTGCTTTTAGTTTTGCTGAATCCACAGCTGCGCCTTTCCAGGACTGGTTTAAGGGAAATGGGACTTTTCAAACCAAGGAATATAACTTCACACAAATAAAAATTACTTTCTTGCCGAAGGCGGTTTGGCTCAGTGGTAGAGCGTCGGTCTGCGGACTGAAGGGTCCCAGGTTCGATTCCGGTCAAGGGCATGTACCTTGGTTGCGGGCACATCCCCTGTAGGGGGTGTGCAAGAGGCAGCTGGTCGATGTTTCTCTCTCATCGACGTTTCTAGCTCTCTATCTCTCTCCCTTTCTCTCTGTTAAAAATCAATAAAATATATTTTTTAAAAATTACTTTCTCCTTGTGCAGAGTCTTAGAAAATTCTTTTCCTCAAGATATCGTGAGAACCCCAGATCCACTAGCAAAAGAGAAATTCCACCCATGTAATTCTCTGATAGCATGATGAAGGCAGCTCTTTTAACATATTTTATCGTACACAACAGACTTTTCAGTTAAATTATGCCAACACCACAAACACACACATTATGCCCCTCAGGAAAGATTTAAACCAAATCAATTTTGCAATTGAAAGTCTGTTTCACTGATCTGTCATAGTGCCAGCTTGAACATTTAGGGTGGCACCTTTTCTTCAGCAGTACTCATCTTTGAAACTTAACATTGACTCATACCGGTAATTGTATTTAAGATGATAAAAACTGAGCCCTCAAAATGAAAGAAAATGGCCCACAGAGTGAGTTAAGCAAGTCAAACCAGAAATGCAAACAAGACCAATGCAGTCTCTTCTCACCTGGGAAGATTTTAAGCCTGAAGGGTAGAGCTCAGAAAGTTTCTTGTAGACTTTAGCAAAATAAGACAATGTGGCATTAAGGATTCCTCAGTGAAGTCTCCCAAGTTGAAACAAAGCTCTGAAACTAGGCAGCCAATTGCAGGATGCCTGAAGAGAGAAAGATGAAGAGACATCAAAGGAGTGGCTAACACCTATTTTCAGAGATTTCACTATTAGGGAAGTTAAAAGAAGTAGGCCAATTACATAAGGAATGTTCATGTTCACTTTTAAGCTTTCTCTCCAACTCAAGTCTACTCTTTTTCTCTTTGTCAGACATAGCTCAGTGTACTATCCCCCAGGAAAGGAACCCCAGCTATTAAACTACAAAAGTCCTGGGCAAGACTCATTTATATTCTCTGACTTTCCCCGCCATGGCAGCTCTGGTCAGAATTTCAGAGGCAGATGAAGGGCTAAAAAGCTATAGGTGAGAAGGAAGAGCTAAGGGGAAGAACAGTCTGATTATTTTAAGAGGTGAAAACACAGCGAGGACTTTCTTTTAGCAAGGTCAGCTTTAGAGAATGGCATGTCTGTCCAATTTTAACTGTTACAAACAATCAAAGAAAGACAAAGTCTAAACAGACTTAAAATAAAATAAAAAGATAATTAAAGAAGTAGATATGGAAGATGTGAGATGGGAAATTATTATACACAAAGAAAGGGCTATCAATCAATTCAAAAATTTGGATAGAATTTTAAAAACACAACAACGAAGAAGCTAGCATGACTAATTTTATTAAATTAAATAATTAGTTGTTTATTTATATATTCTAGTTCACATAAATCATAAGCAAAGTGAAGGCATCTCCTCTATAACGCTGCATAATTCAAAACGTGTTTCAGAGGCTAACTTCCTCAAAGTTATCTGGAGTGCTAATTAAAAATGCATATTATTGGATCCCATCCCCAAACTCATGAATTGGAATTTTTGGAATCTGGTTAAAAAAAAATCAGCATTTTATAGACATTCTCTAAGTCATGAGTTTCCAAAGCATGTCTTTGTTTTGAAGGAGCAAAATCAATGGTGGGTAAAACTGGAAGCTTAGTGTGAATTAAAATAGTGACACCATATAGCAGTAGCTGTAGTGATTATATTCTTCAATGCCATGTATTTGCAGTAAATGCATGACACAAAAAGCCAGTTTAATTTTTAAGTTTTCTCAGTGAATCATCAAAATTAATAGTTTTGTTAAATTTTAATCCTTGAGTATTATGTTTTGCATGAAAAATATCTGCATAAAACATTTTGATAGATAACAAAGTATAATGGCTGCTTTAAAAAAGCATTTGTATTACTATATGAGTTGCAAGCTTAACTAGCTACTGTTTTCATAGGACACTTTTCACTTGACAGATTGACAAACTATGGTTATTGAGACTTGAATTTTTCTTGGTGTTTTCTTGAGAAATTAATAAAGTGAGCCTGTCATGTCAAGGAAAACAACTGACAGTATTAGTTGACAATGATAAAATTCAAGTTTTAAAGCAAAAATTCAAATTTTAAAAACATATCTACAAACAAGAGCATGACACTTTCTGAAACAAAGATATTTTTGTTAAGATCAGTGGTTATTTTAATGAATATGATTGTTGACATGATATAATAAAATGTGTCATTATTAATAAAATCTGTGTAGCTCAGTGAATTAATATTTTCCAAATTACCAATGAAAGATGATACAAAATTATGCATGAGTAAAAAATCTACTCAGAGTGCAAGATAAATAAATGGCTGCTAACGAAACAGAATATGAAAAGTTAATTTAATAAGTTTATTAATATGGTTTGCAATGTGATGTTGTAATTAATCTTTAAAAAGCTACCTCTTATTAAATTTTGATGTAGTATCAAAGAAGAATATCTACAATTATCTATAATGATTATTAAAATATTCATTCCCTTTCCAACTATGTATCTAAGTGTGGCTGGATTGTCTTTTATTACTTCAAAGAAAACAACATATTGCAACAGATTAAATGCAGAAAAGTTATATGCCTTCTGTTATGCCAGATATTACAAAGAATTGAAAAATATAAAACAATTGCATAATTTAACTATATTTTTGTTTTGGAAGACAAAATTAATTTTCATAAAAGTGTGTTATTTCAGTAATTATGTAAAAGGTAAAAATTAGGTTATTCTCATAATTATTAAGAGCATAAATGGATCATATATCCAAAAAGTTTGAGTAGCACTGCTCTAGTTTGATTCTCAATTACATTAGAAAATTATTACCTTAAAAAAAGAAAATCATTATTTTAATAGTAAAGGTAGGGACACACGGGAATATATATATATCCTAATATGCAAATAGACCGAATGGCTGAACAACCAAACAACTGGTCACTATATGTGCACTGACCACCAAGGGGCACGTGCAAACATGGAGGTGGCAGAGTCAGCAGCAGGTGGCAGAGCATGGAACATGGCAGGCATTGGCCACAGCGGGATGGTGGAGCAGGTGAGTGGGGGTGGCAGATCAAGGCGAAGGAGCCAGTCACTGTCATTGGGGCGATCCTCTGGTGGTTACTGAAAATTCTTTGCTCCCATGTGCCAAGATCCCACCAGGTGCTCCCACCTGTTGCCAGCACTCACACCTGCTGCTGGTGCTGGCCCTGATTCCTTGGCACTGTCAGTGGGTGTGAGCAGCAGCTGCTGGCCCCCATCACACCTTAGGGCTTCTCCACCTCTCCCTGCTCCTGAGGGGTGATCTGGGCCAGCAGCCGCCTCTCACACCTGCTGCCAGCAACCACCCTGCTAGCACCCATTGCTGGTGCCAGCCCCAATCGCTCTGTGCCATCAGTGGATGTGATTAGGGCCAGCACTGTCAGAGTATGAGTGGCTGCAGTGGGAGCAGGGCTGCCAGCAGGTAGGGGACTAGGAGCCACGGCAGGAGGGGCTGGGCAGGGACATGGAGGATGGGCTGAGACCCACCCCTGTGCCCACTGCAGCCTTGAAGCCCACAGTTTCTGTCAAGGTACACAAATTCGTGCACTGGGCCCCTAGTTTAATAAGAGTGATAATAATCCCTTTCTGACTAGTCTTAACCATCATGTAATTCCTTAAAGATTTCTGCAAAGTTTGAGTATATTAGTAGAGCTACTTAAAAAAGTAAAGTGGGGGAATTTACTTGAACTCTCAGGATCTTTTCAGCTGTCTTAATCTAAATGACTTTAAAAGTACTTAATCTAAATTTAGTTTCAATGTGACATACCTTGAATTTTATAAACATTTATCAACCAAGGATTTTTTTCAAAGCAAATTATATACCCTGGTCATGCTATATAATTGATTAAATATAAATCCTCTTGTGTACAGAAACTTTTAAGAATTGCTTGGTAGACACAAACACTACATTTGAATCTCATTTTATGCTGGTTTCTGCAGAGTTGCTTAATTATTCAGCTAGCCACAGTCAACAGGGACTCAGGGTACATAAAAGCTCTGCTGAGAAATAAGAGAAAAAAACAAACACTCATTAGGCACCCACTATGCGCCAGCCTCTCTGCCAGGCATATATTTATTGTCCCCAAAAAGTGTACACATTTTTTGACAGCTCAATTGATGTTTCTTTCTTTACAAATTTAAACTATTGGAATTAATAATTATTCAAAGTGTACCCACATTTTTGGGGCCACCCTGTATATATTCCTTTCCTTCTTAGACTTTAAAAACTAGTGAGCAAATGTGTGTGTATTTGTTTTTTCAAGAGTTTTCTCCCAGAGTAGCTGTTCTCTACTTTGTTAAATCTACTCCTATAGTTGACATAGAAATCAGGGAACAAGGTCATTTATAAAATTTAGGAACCATCACCCCATTGAATTGTTTGGCTGCTGGGACCATTCTATGTCTTTCTTTGAACACAGTAAAAACCAGTACCTCTATTAACTTAGAGTGTTCTGTTGTGATATAGCTGTAGGATAAATTGGCAAATAAAAATATAACAAGCTTATATTAAGATTATGAAACCAGCATATTGTAGCTAAAATCATAGGATTTTTTAAAATTTAAATTCTTTATTGTTTAAAGTACTACATAAGTCTCCCTTTGCCCCCCATTGACCTCTCCCTGGCCAACCCCATCCCTCCCAGCACGTGTCCTTATCCCACAACATTGTCTGTGTACATTGGTTATACTAATATACATGCATATAAGTCCTTTAGTTGATCTCTTACCCCCTCACCCCCTGCCTTCCCTCATAGGTTGGACAGTATGTTTGATGCTTCTATGACTCGGGTTCTATTTTTCTTCATCAGTTTATATTGTTCATTATATTCCACAAATGAGTGAAATCATGTAATATTTATTTTTCTCTGACTGGCTTATTTCACTTACCATAATGTTCTCCAGTTCTATCCATGCTGATGCAAATGGTAAGAATATCTTCCTTTTTATCGAAGCATAGTATGCCATTGGGTAGATGCACTACTGTTTGTTAATCCACTCATCTGATGATGGGCATTCAGGCTGTTTCCAAATCTTTGCTATTGTAAATTGTGTTACTATGAACATAGGGGTGCATATATACTTTCTGGCTGGTGTTTCTGGTTTCTTGGGATTCAGAAGTGGGGTTACTGGGTCAAATGGAAGTTCCATTTTTAATTTTTTGAGGAAATGCCATACTGTTTTCCACAGTGGCTGTACCAGTTGCATTCCTACTAGCAGTGCACGAGGGATCCTTTTCTCCACATCCTCTCCAGAACTTGTCTTTTGTTGATTTGTTGATGATAGCCATTCTGACAGGTGTGAGTTGGCAACTCATTTTTATTTTGATTTGCATCTCTCAGATGATTAGTGACTTTAAGCATGTTTTCATGTCTCTTGGCTTTCTGTATATCTTCTTTCAAAAAGTGTCTATTTAGGTCCTTTGCCAATTTTTGATTGGATTTTTTATCTTTCTTTTGTTAAGTTGCATGAGTTCCCTATAAATGTTGGAGATTAAACACTTATAGGAGATAACATTGGCAAATGTGGTCTCCCATGCAGTTGGCTTTCTTGTTGTTTCATAGATTGTTTCTTTTGATGTGCATAAGCTTTTTATTTTGATATATTCCCATTTGTTTATTTTCTCTTTAGTTTCTATTGCTCTAGGAGCTGTAATGATAAAGATATTGTTATGACAAATGTCTGCTACATTGCTGCCTGTGACTTCCTCTAGGATTTTTATCATTTCCTGTCTTACCTTTAAGTCCTTTATCCATTTTGAGTTTATTTTTGTGTATAGTGTAAGTTTGTGGTCAAGCTTCACTTTTTTTTTTGTATGTATCTGTCCAATTTTCCCAACACCATTTATTGAAGAGACTGTCTTGACTCCATTGTATGCTCTTGCCTCTTTTGTCAAATATTAATTGAGCATAATGGCTTAGGTATACCTTTGGGTTCTCTATTCTATTCCATTGGTCTATATGTCTGATTTCATGCCAGTACCAGGCAGTGTTGAGAATAGTGGCTTTGTAGTATAGCTTGATATCTTTGATAAAAATCCAAATTGAAATCATCTTACTTTCTGTGTCAACTAGAGCAAGTCTCCTCATCTGTAAAATTCCTCTGATTCCATCATTTACTAACTCTGTGACCTTAGCTAAGTCTTTTAATTTTCATGAGAGTTCCCTGTTTCTTTATCTGTAAAGAGAAATAATCAGCCCAACCAGTGTGCCTCAGTGGTTGAGCGCTGATCTATGAACCAGAAGGTCAAGGTTTGATTACAAATCAGGGCATATGCCCAGGTTGCTGGCTTGATCCCCAGTGGGATGAGCAAATATAGATAATTTATTTACAACATATTGGATAGTGTTTGGCACATAGTAAGCACCTAATACATGTTAGCTCTCATGTTTTTGTAGTGTGTGTTTTTTTAAACTAACCTACTGGAAATAGCTTTAGTTTAGCACAAATTCTGTCAGATCATCAAACATCATTCATTGTATCTTTCAGAGAATAGCAATAAAACCTTTTATTTTTCTCCCATAACTTCTAAGTTTGTGCCAAAACTACCAAATTACATGTATTAGTGTCTCAAAATTGGTAAAATACTTTCCCCATTTGAAAACCCCACCAAGTCCTGTGGGTGTGGCTTAGTGGTTGAACATTGACCTATGAACCAGGAGGTTACAGTTCAACTAGTCAGGCACATGCCCAGGTTGCAGGCTTCATCACCAGTAGGAGGCTTGCAGGAAGCAGCCAAACAATGTTTCTCTCTCATCATTGATGTTTCTATCTCTATCTCTCTCTCTCTCTTCTTCTCTGAAGTCAATAAAAATATATTTTTTTAAAAAAAGAAAACCCCACCAAGCACAAGAGGAATGCAGAGTGTGTATAATTATATCTTTTTACAGATAAGGAAACAGGGAGCTCTCAAAAAAAATTAAAAGATTTAGCTAAGGTCACAAAGTTAGTAAATGATGGAATCAGGAGTCAAACCCACCTTTGTCTGACTCTGCTGCAATGTTATTTTAATCTTTAACTGACAATGATCAATAAAGCTCAGACTAATGGCAGCAGTCCTAAAAAGATCATTCATCAAAGGAAACATCAAAGGTCAATTCCATTTGGTTCACTAGCACAGACACACTGGGCAACAATGTAGATTTAAATACTCTTAAAAAAGATGTCAATAAAAAGCAAGAAAAATAAATGAGTTTCCATTAGTTTCTAGACAGGTAACTAGGAAATCCCACCAATCTGAACTCCTCCCTTCCTCAGCATTTTGTTTACTGGAAGCTGTTCCCAAGTTGCTTCTCAGGCTGTAACAGAAGCTTTAAGGAAATAATGGTGAAGTGTAGAACTGAATGCAGAGAAAAATCACAGAAGCACTTTAATCAGGAGGCACTTTAAACTTTTATCTTGAAAAGCTGCAAAAAATTGTTGAGCTGTGTGATTGGTGTAAACAACCCTTGATTTTGTAGGGCTCAAAGAAGACATTTGAGATCCTTTCAAGGAGGATGAAATAAGAGGTAGGCAGTAATTGCTTTGACATTTTTCAGGAAAAATTAATAATGAATATGAGTAAAGGGTCAAGGAAAAAATAACAGTTCCACTCTGGGGGGTAACAGAGAATGCGAAAATTAAACTAAAGAGAATGTGATCAATTGTAAAGTGGAGGATTGCTTTTTGTCCCCTAGGCAGTGATTAGGGAAACTTGATTCATTTTTAAAATAATAAAAGGGTCAAACTGACAGTAATGTCAAAATTATTTGACTGCAAGATAGATTTATTACCTAAGATGTACAATAAATATTCATTATGTAAGATGCCGAGGGAATGGTGGGTTCTAGCTAATTAAATTGCTGTGCAATTGAAGCTAAATCTGAGACTTTCTTTAATCAATCTGGTCTAGTGAACATACTTGAATCTATTTGCTAGATGAGTATAGTACAAGTCCTTAAGATCGTCTTTACTGTATGCCACTGGACAAAGTCCAAGCCCACATAAAATGTGATTTTCACCTCCAAGTATTTTTGTCATGTACAAAGTGAATTTATTATTGTCCCCATGTCTGATCCTGCTGATTCTCTTATTTTATACATCACAGTCTGTGGGTCAAATTTACTGTGTCTTGTCCATCAAACTTCATAAATCTTTCCCACTATCTGAATAGGTGCTGTAGCCATCCCTTCCATTTCAACTACTACCTCTTCATTTCTCACTTGGTGAGAATAATAATAATAATATACACACACACACACACACACACACACACACACACACACACATACACACACACACACACACACACACACACACACACACACACACACGTGGAGCCTGGTGCACAGATTAATGAACATTGAAAGGAAGCAGAGCCATGCTCCCTCCTCTGGTTCCAGGTCATATTACCCAAGAACTGACGCTGCCAAGTCACGGCAGCACAGCAGTAAACCAGATTGTGGCTGACAGTGCCTGAGCAATAATGTAACCCAGGGCCAAAGGTGGAATCATGAAGCCCAAGAGGAATCAGCCTTCCTCCTCTCTGGTTCCAGAGTGCGTCACCCAGAACCACTCCTGCCAAGTCACCACAGCTCGGCAGCTCCTGCATTGAGTGTCTACCCCCTGGTGGTCAGTGTACATCATACCTACTGGATTATTGGATGGTCGGGCATATATTTTAGAGAGGAAGGGAGAGGGAGAGATAGAAACAATCAATGATGAGAGAGAAACATTGATTTATCATATGCCTCCTGCAAGCCCCTCACTGGGGATGGAGTCTGCAACCCAGGCAAGGGGCCTGACCTGGAATTGAACTGTGAGTTCCTGGTTCATATGTTGATGCTCAACCACTGAGTCATGCTGGCCAGGCCATTCTTCCTGTATTAAATTCTATAATTCAAGCTATACATTGCATCAGAGATACCTCTCAACTGCAAATACAACCATGACAGTTTGCATGTGAAAAATCTTTAGTAATTCTCCATTGCCTACATGATACAGTCTAAATACCTTAATCTGATGTATGTATACCTTAATAATCTGGCTTCTGACCACAAGTCCAACTTCTATTGCAGCCACAGTCCATTGTGTGCTGCAGCTATACTGAACTACTTGTGTTTTTTACTATGTATATGCATTCTTCCTTCATGTTTTGTTTTGTGTTTTTTTTTTTTTCTCTTTGTCTGGAATGCCCTGTGCCCTTTTTATGCCATTGGCCTACTTCTATTACTTCTTCAAATTTAACTTCATATGTCACCACCTGATGAACCCTATCCTAGGCATTTTATTATATTCCATGTTTGGGTCCATACTTAAGATATTTCACTGTAATCATTTATTTTCCTATTTGTCTATTTCTGTTTGAATGCAAGGACTATGTACTTTGTCACTATACTGGTGCCTAATTCTAACTTAAGGAGTGAATAAATATGTCATTCACTAGATGCTTAATGTGGAATTGTTTCCAGTTATTCCATCCTTTTCTCCTAAACCTGAATCATCAATTATATAATTCAATTAATTGAGGATCACACTTAATAGAGCTCTAGTTGTCTAGGCTTTTAATTGATGTTCCATAGAAATATCTTCATTTAGTAACAGAGATTTTCTAACCTAGCCCTAATGTTTTGTCCAAATAGCAACTAATATGACCACTAAACCTGCCCCCCAAAATCTACAAACATATATTAATTACTGTCTCAATTACAAATGCCAGTACCTTAAGAAACGTATGTTAGTAGTGAAAAGTGCTACATCCCTTGATACCTTGTCCTTTATTCCAGTTCTAAGAGCTCTAAGTCTGTCTGTCAATCTGGAGTTATAGTTCAAGAAATCAAGTCTGGTTTTATGTGTCACTGAGATAAAGCATAGTCCACATAACAGTGCATATAAAACAATCAAAGTCTGACCATGAGGGCATATTTAATAGTGTTAAATAGGAAATGCTATGGCATCAAGGCTTCAGCATTACAATTTATATTCATTCTATAAGTCAGGTGTTTTTGTTTGTTTTTTTCACCACGGTAAGAGGAGAATTTAAAACACCGTTTCTATCTTCACAGAGGCAGCTTCCCAGAAAACACTGGACATTAACAGGAGAGAGAAATAGAAAGTCAAAGAGCCAAAGAAACATACAAGAAATGGTTCCCAATGTAATATGCAATACACAGGAGACACTTCAGAGAGAATCCAGGGCTCTTTAGGTCAAAATGTGATAAATACTCTAAACTTCAAATGATTTGAAACAAGTGTTTAATTAGAGGCTAAAGTGTGAGACTGATGCACTACCACCTACTGTGCTAACAAGTCACCTATAAACATCAAATAAAATGCCCTCAGAGAGAACACTCCCAGGACAAGCAGCACAGGGCACTCTAACAAAGTTCTAAAGAACTTGGATAACTTGAAAATTAAAGAAATGTGCATCAGATGAAAACATAGAAATGTTCTTACCCTTATGTGAAGGCTTCTTTAAAAAAAATCATGTGCATGAAAATTAGATGTTAGTATCAGAGTATTATCTCTGATAATTCCAGCATGTTGTATGTACATATTAGTAACTGTTTAGGAAACTGTAATTTCATGGAATTTGTTTGGTAATCCCTAGCTAAACTACTTGTCATCTCCTGATGATATATGTTTAAAAAGTCCTGTGGCACTTTTGTTGAGAGTTACCTAGAACAGATCAACTCCACTTGAAAATTGCAGGTTCTGGTGCCCTGACAAGGTTCTGAGTGGCAGGCAAGTTAAGCGACATCTCTTACATAAAAGACTTCAACAATGGTGTTCCTAGCCTGGGTATGCTACACCTTTACCAGTGTGTTTCTGACACTCAAGCCACAGTCTAAATGGATAAGATGACTATTATCTGAGAGAAAAACCAACCTTTTCTAATACTTGCAGTAAATAATATTTATTTGCATTAAAATTATTTTGGAGAGATTCTGAGAAGTCTCTAGGATACAGAAGAAGAGAAAAGAGGGTTAATGTCTCAGGACTCAAACTGATAAAGTAGGTTGTCATTTCTGACAATATTATGGACTTCTCAGAGAACATACTTGTTTTTAATTTCAAACAATTCAAGTGTCTCCAGGACTTTATAGAATATCATAATAATAGTCTGATATAATCATGTTTTCCTTTCATACCCTATGAGCACTATATAAGGAAAGGAAATAACATTCATCTAAAGGTGTTATACAATCTGTATATAATTGTGAGTTCCTTTCAATATATTGGAACAGAAGAGGTACAACACATCTCAGCACTATACAACTTCTTTTTGAGAAAAATTGTTGTGAAATTAAAAATGACAGGGTGGGGAGGAAAAAGCAAAAGGCAGATAATTGAAAAGCAGTTCTTGGATTTTTGTGTTTATAGGAAAATCAAAAGAAGTAAAAATTAGTTTCTCAGACCATGAAAAAGAATCTATTTTGAACTGAGAAGTATCCAGACGATAAGACTATATTGTAGCAGGTCCTTCCATTTGTACTTTGCTTCACAATTTTTAACCATCATTGTATGAAAACCCCTTTATATTTTATCACATTCTAGTGTTTCACAAACAGTGTATGTGCACAATGAAACGTATACAGAATATCACCTCTATGGAGCATGATGTCCTAAGTTTTCTCCATTTGCACAGAGATAATCCTATCTAATAAAAGAGAAACATGCAAATTGACTGTACCTCTGTTACACCCATAAGCCATGCCCATCAGCCAATCAGGAACAAGTATGAAAATTAACCCAACCAAGATGACAGTGGCCACGGAGCTGGAGTGAGCAGGAGGCTTGGGTTGTCCCTGGAAATGAGGAAGCCAAGCTTCCTGTCTTCCCTGGCTGACGTTGGCCTCCACTCAAGTCTACAAAGTTTCAATTATAGATGATAAATAAATCCCAGATACCTACTTCCAGCTGGCCCTGGTCTCCACTCAAGGAAGCGCTGAAAAAAAAAAAAAAGAAGAAGAAAAGAAAAGAAAAGAAAAGAAAAGAAAAGAAAAGAAAAGAAAAGAAAAGAAAAGAAAAGAAAAGAAAAGAAAAGAAAAGAAAAGAAAAGAAAAGAAAAAAGGAGGGGCTGGGAGCCTGGATTGCTAGGGGGTGTGGCCAGCCTGAAACAGCCCTCAAACACTCACCCAGGCTGGCCACACCTCCATGGGGTGAAAGTCCCCACTGGGGGACATGACCATCCTGAAAATAGCCTTTAGTCCCTCACCCAGGTTGCCCCACACCCCCCAGAGAACTCCCACCCTGATCTGGGACAACCTTCACAGCAAACCAGCCAGCCCTTCCCCCCCCCCCCCCCGGGCCTCTATCTATACTAATAAAAGGGTAATATACTAATTAGACTGGCAGACTTTTCAGGAAACCTTCTGGACGTTCTTCTGGACAAAGCCATGGTGGCGGGAGCGAGGTAGAGGCAGTTAGAGACCAAGAGGGGAGAGGATTTGTAGGTGATCAGGCCAGGAAGGGACAGCAGTTGTGAGTGATCAGGCTGGTGGGGGTAGGGTCGTTGGAGGTAAGCATACCAGCAGGGGGGCCAGTTGGGGGTCAGTTGGAGGTGATCAGGATAGTGGGGGGGGCAGTTTGGAGTGAGCAGGCAAACAGGGGGGCAGTTAGGGATGAGCAAGCCAGAATGGGATGGCAGTTGTGAGTGATCAGGCTGGTGAGGGGCCGGGCTGTTCCAGGTAAGCAGACCAGCAGGGGGACCAGTTGGGGGCAAGCAGGCCAGCAGTGGGGTCAGTTGAAAGTGATAAGGATAGCAGGGGGGGGGGGAGTTTGGGGTGAGCAGACCAGCAGGGGTATAGTTGGGGGCAAGCAGGCCAGTGGTGAGGGAGGGTGAGGGCAAGCAGACCAGCAAGGGGGGGGGGCAGTTGGGGTCAGCAGCCTGGCAGGGGAGGCAGTTGGGAGCAAGCAAACTCTATCCAATATCCAGAGGTTGAGGACAATAGTCTTGGGGCCAAGTATAGCACTGGAAAGAAGGGCAATGTTACACTCTTGAAAAATCATCATTACTTACTAAGCTAACAGAATAAATTGATTGAGAAAATAAAGGAGATGCTTGGCTAGCATGGGTCAGTGGTTGAGTATCAACCTAAGAACCAGGGAGTCATGATTCAACTCCAGATCAGGTCATATGCCCAAGTTGAAGGATGTGGGAGATACAAGAAGCAGCGGATTAATGATTCTCTCTCATTGATGTTTCTATTCATCTTTCCTTCTCCCTCTTCTTCTCCCTCTCCCTTCCTCTCTGAAATTAATAAAAGTATCTTTATTAAAAAAAGAAAAAAAAGGAGAAATATATGTGGTAGCCACTCATAGAATATTCTAACAAGGTAAAAAACTATTAATGTCCATGTGTGATGGTTGAGAATCTGGAAGGATATCTTAGCTTCAGAGGTGGCCCCTGTGGAGTGAGGAGTCTCAACCTCATGCTGTGTTCAAGAGCCCATAGTACCAGAGCCCTGAAAAGGAGCCCACATAACATATGGCTGTGAAAATGTCACATTGCCCTTTTTTTCCAGTGCTATACTTGGCACCAAAGAGAGATAGAAGTCTTCTAGAAACCCTGATATCCTCCCAAAGAGCCAGGCACAAAAATAAGTTCTCAGGTACTCACCATGGGCTCTGGAAGTGGGACTACAGCTCAGAGCATACTGAAGTTATATAGAGAGAGATTAGGTTGAGTGGCTTTGGGGAAAGGGCTAGATGGTTAGCCACACTGTCTCTGTGCTGAGTCCTTATACCACACCTACCTTTTATCAAATCAACAGAGACAGCCATCTACTCTTGATTGCTTTGTAGCTCCTAACAGGGATCCAAGACCTGGACAGAGAACATCTTACATTGATATGTATTGGAGTTCCTCCAAAGAACCCTAAGAAACAACACACCTGGAAGTAAGCTTCAAAACACATCAGAGCATGACCCAATTAATTTCACAATTGGCACATCTAAAGGAAGATCTCAACAGGCACAAGCCCCTGCTGGGACAAATTCAACTTCAGGGGATAAGTTCTCCTGCAGACACTCAAAGACTGTGGGCAGGGACAATTGTAACAGCTAGCCAGCCTGAGGGTTGAACACACCCTGGGTGGGCTAACAGCAATCAAAACTCACCCGCACCAGGAAGACCCACATAACCCTCACAAGGAACATTGTTGGACACCTAGCTCAGGTGATTAGGGAGAGTGTGCTATCAAACCCCAAAGAACACCTACAACATAAGGCCACTGTACCAAGACTGTGAGATAGCATATCTACCTAAGACACAGAAATACACACAGAAAGGCAAACAGGGAGATAAAGAAACATATCTGAAATGAAAGAACAGGAGAAATCACCAGAAAAAATAAATGAAATGGAGGAACACAATCTACCAGATACAGAGTTCAAAACAATAATTATAACTATGTTCAAAGAACTCAGGAAAAAAAATAGAGGAACTCGGTGACAACATAAACAAGGATACAGTAGTATTACAAAATGACATAAAAAGGAAATAGAACAATGAATGGGTTAACAATGAAATCAAGGAAGAAATAAAAAAAATACTTTGAGACAAAATGAAATAAAAACACAACCCAAAATATATGGGACACAGTGAGAACAGCTCTCAGATTGAAATTCATAGCATTACAGGCCTACCTCAAGAAGGAAAAAAAAAACAACCAAAAACACCTCAAATAAACAATCTAACCATACACATAAATAAACTAGAAAAAGAACAACAAACAGAGTCGCTATGGAAAACATTATAGAGGGTCCTCAAAAAATTAAAAATGAAATTGTGTTATGACCCAGCAATTCCATTTCTGGGCATATTTCTGAAGAAATTTAAAACACTATTTTGAAATAATATACACAGTCCCATTTTATGGCAATGTTATTTACAATAGCCAAGCTATGGAAGCATCCCTCATGCCCATCAATAGATGAGTGACTAAAGATGCTGTGGTACACATATACAATGGAATATTACTCGGCCATATAAAAACAAAATCTTACCATCTGTGACAGCATGGATGGAATTAGAGGGCATTATGTTAAGTGAAATAAGTCAGACAGAAAAATACAAAACCATGTTATTTACTTCTATGTGGAATATAATGGGGGAAAAAATGAAACAGACTCAGATTTATAGAAGACTAATGGTTGCCAGAATGGAGGACAGTTGGGGAACTGGGTGAAAAGGATGAAAATGGATAGAGAAATACAGTGTAGCAGTTATAAAATAGTCATGGGGATATAAAATACAGCATAGGAAATATAGTCAATAATATTTTAATAACTATGTGTGGTGCCATTTGGGTATTAGAAATATGAGGGGGAACACTTAGTCAAGTATGTGATTTGGCAAGTGTCTAATCACTATGCTGTTCTATTATCTAAAACTATTATAAAATATTTAATGTAAACTGCAAGTGAAAAACAAGCTTTATATTTAAAAAAGCAGTAGCCATTAATTGGGACAATTCAGCAATTTGTTCCAATGAAGGATAATTTTGTAACAATAAAGCTATATATATAAAAAAAGAAGATTAATGTCCTGATACTCACAATCCTGACCTGGACAAAGAGGCCACTGGTGGCAGAGTGCTAAATGGGGACAGTGAGTAAAAAGAAACATCAGGAGTAAAGAAATGTGAAAATTGGTGCTCAGGCACAGGAATGAAGTAACAAGTAAGAGGTCTCTGAATCTAAATGGCCTAAATCTTCCTAACAACTTCTTAAACAAATGGATGTATGTAAAGATCAAGAGCATTAACGTGTATGGGCTGTTTCCCGTTTATTAAAAAAATCACTTTTCTTTCTTTCAACTATAGTATGTTATTATCAGTTTTGTGAGGAAGTGTTTGCTATTCCTTTATTAGAAATTAAAAAATGAGGTTCTGAGAAAGTAACATATCTGAGTACACACAGGTGAAGTGTATAACCTGAACATAGGTTTAAACCTCATGTTGAACTGTCCTAACTAATGCTGAAACCACTTATTACTTGTTCTATACTGTCTTTTTACTAGAGCTTAAATCTCATGAGGGCTAGACTCACGTCTGTGTTGTTCAAAATCATATTGTGTTATTTAGTATGGTGTCTGCCCCAAAGCAGGTGGCTTAAAATATTTACTGAATAAAGAACAAACATAGGTTGGCTGTTTCTTCATACAACATAAGTCATAAAGTTCAACTCTGGTTTACAAACTCCACCTAAGATATATGGTGATTTTGTTATAGAAATATATTTGAAGGTCCATTAATGTAGTTATTTATTCATTATCCTGACTTACTAAAATCTGAAAGAAAATTTAATTTAAAAATAATTCAATATAAAAACCAAATATTGTCTTCTGACTCAAAACAAATGCCATTTAGGTTTGTAAAACAATACTGGCATGAAATTTAGAATTATTTCCTATTCCTCAAATAATTGTTGTTAGTCAGATGATTGTTCCCATAATTAATATTTGCTCTGGGCAAGTTCCATTTTCTTGGATTATGAATACATTTTATTCTATATTATTGTCTGCCACTGTGATCTAGTTTCACTCTTCTGTGTTATACAATACCACTGTTTTTTATTTTGTGATATCTCACAAACTTATAATGTAATTAAGGATCATAACAAATACCCAGCCAGCCCTGAAAAAAATGCAAGTTATCTGACAACAATAAAAATAAACTGAATTTTTATTAAACTAAAGATTGTAGGAGTCAGTTTTAAATTCACAAAGAAAATGTTTCATAAATTGTTAATGCAAGTAATTTAGGAAGGAAATGAACACAGGACTTAGATTTATTTCCCCTTTACCCACAGTTATTCTTGTGCATTTCTGGAGTTCAAATCTGCCTGGGACTTAGTGTCACCAAGGAACTGGGAAGATTGGACCAAATCCTAAAGCCATAGTCTCACTTCACAGCTGCATGTTGCTAAAAACAGTGAGTTAAAAAAGGGGGGTGGCAACAACCAAGCCAGGAGCATCCAGGTCGGGAGTGGCCAGGCCCACAGCAGCCGGGCCCAGAGCAGCCTGGTCGAGAGCAGCCAGGTCCAGAGCAGCAGCATCCAGACTGGGAGCGGCCAGGCCCGGAGCAGCTGGGCCCAGAGCAGCAGCAGCCAGGCCCAGAGCAGCAGCAGCCAAGCCCGGAGCAGCCGGGCACGAAGCAGCCGGGCCTTGAGCAGCGGGGCCCAGAGCAGCCGGATCAGGAGCAGCCAGGTTGGGAGCAGCCATGCCCAGAGCAGCAGCAGCCAGGCCAGGAGCATCAGTGGCCAAACCCGGAGCAACTGGTTTTGGAGCGGACCAGAGCAACAGAAGCCAGGCCCGGAACAACTTGCTCCTTGCCTGCCCATGCCCCAGGGCTGCCTCTCAGGCATGGCTGGAAACTTTTGGGGGAACTTGAGGGTCTGCTGAATCAAGTGATGAAGGCTTAGATCTGGATGTGTTGAGTTAGTATAGCGCTGGGGTGTTGATCTGTGAGTGCCTTGTGTGGGGTCTGGATGAGGTTGGTTGATCTATTTGGAAATGTCTTTTGTGTGAAGTGTATCCTTGGGCATGTGGAGGTATTATTGATTTGAGAAAATGCTATGTAACTGATTTACTATCTAAAAAATTTAAAGTTCTGAAAGTTTAAGGTCTCTTGCCAAAAAGAGGTTTTAAAGCTAACACCTTAATTTTAATGGAGAAAGGGGAGGACAAGCCCTTCCCACCCAGAACAGGTAATCCAATTCCAACCAGCAGCTATCTTTAAACAATGTGTTCATTTACATTTGAAAGGCTACACCTTTTGATAGCCTAAGGGCAAGTTTACATGTAAACAAGTTTGCTTCTCAATTCCCAGGGCAGAAAAAACAAGGTTTAAAATTATTAGATTTTAAAATTTATTCTTAGAAGTGTAAAAGTTTATTAATTAAAAACAACAACAAAAGGAGATTGAAAAACCTGATGAACAATATTAGCTGTTGATTGTAGTAGAGTCAGAGATACGGGAGGGGAGTGGACTGACAGTTCTCTGGGAAAGGGGGAGTGGTGAATGCAGGAAGAGACTGAACATAAACTGTGCACCTATGGATGAGGACAATGGGGGGTGGGAAGAGGGCCGAGGGTGGGGTGGGAACCTGGTGGAGGGGGGAAGAAATGAGGAACCTTTATAATAATATGAACAATAAAGATTGATTAAAAAAAAAAAGACATTCCAATGAACTGAGCCCCCTGTCCAGACCTTTAACAACCATTGTATGACCTCCAAAGGTCACATACTCATTTTTGATGTGAAATTGTCAACCTTTGAAACATGCTTTTGTATGAATGTCTGTATGGCATTGTTTACAATGTTTGGAAATAAAGTTGTAGTTTGCATTAAAAAAAAGGGGTGGGGGGTGGGGGTGGGGATTAGAACTTCAGCAGAACTCATTACCCTAAAGGCCAAAATAGAGGTCAGTTACAAAAGGCTTAGATAAATCCATAAATGCAAGGCCCATAGAGGGAACCCGGGAATCCAAAGAGGAAATATTATAATCTTATAGATTAAAATGGTAAGGGATCTCAGGAGAGCATCTGCTCCAGCTACCTGTCTTCAAGCAGGTAAAAACAATCCCCTACTTTGTTGATGAGGCAACTGAAACTCACAGAATAACTTGCCCAAACCACATAGCCAGTAAAAATGAAAAGGACATAGAATTCTTGCCTTGTGGGGCAACATATGTTCCACTGCCCTGGCATTCTGTTTGTCCTCTCATCCCCATTGTAATCCAAAGAATTTCATTTTGAATTGGACCCTTTATCCAAAGATCTCTGTATTTATGTACCATGGCAGCCTTAAAATAGCAGGAGTTGTGTTTTTCAAAATTACATTGTCTTGGCTAATTGCATTTGTTCTCCACTCTTAACATTATTTCTTTTAACTGATATTATTCCATTGAAAATTAAAAATGAATTCCTGGTATAAATAAAAGGCTTCTAAGATCTATATAATGCTTAAACATGTCTGTATTCCAGGCTCTAAATCCAATCTGAACAATTGTTTGGAGTTTGTTATAATAATGTATTATGAACATTTAAGTTTCAATTAGCAAAGAGAAAACATGCATTAACAGTGCCTAATGTAGAGAGTATTTTGCTTTGTCTTGATTCTACACAACTGTACATGGACTGCTTTGTCTTGATTCTACAGAACTGTACATTGACATGTACCAAGAAAAAACAACTTTGATACTCAAGGCTATCTGGTGGAAATAGTCAATTGTCATGAAATTTGAGGGTAATCTTTCCAATGTAGCCTCATTTGTGATTTGGGGCAAGTCATTTTATCTTTCTAAAGATTTTTCCTCTTGTGAAAATATGTTTATTTCTCAGCATTCAAATGTGAAAATATGCCTCATAAATTAGGAAGTAGTAAAGAAATGTTAGGAAATATTTTATTAAGGTAATACTCAAAATGTTTATCTCTGTCTTTCTCCCTTTCACCTTCTCCCCCACACACACACACCTCTCTCTCTCTCTCTCTCTCTCTCTCTCTCTCTCTCTCTCTCTCTCACACACACACACACACACACACACACATATAGGGTTGGTCCTTGAAACAATGATGAGTAAATGAATATTACTATTCCCATACATACCTAGTATTCTCAAGCTTTTCTAAACTGCTAAGATTCACCTCCTAAGGTCATGCCCCTATGGCAATCTTTCTCAATTACCCTCCCTTCATGCTATGTTTCGGACCTCTCGCCTTTCATTCATGAACCTTTCAATTTTATACCTTCTTTTTAGGGCCTTTCTTTCTGCTTTCCAAGGGCAATGGAAAAATTATCATAAAAATATTTTCTCTGGCTTGTCAATGGCTAATAATGGATCTCCACCCCATTATAAACAGGTTTTTTTCTTTGTTCCAGGCCTGGAACATAGAGAATGCTTTATGTCAAAGCAACAACTCATGAAAAAAGGAGTTTTCAAAATTAAGATGTAGTAGCTAGAAGATATCTTGGAGCCAGGAATATTTTATTGTATCCCATATCATAGCCCAAAGTCTACTCATTGTTTATTAATCTTCACCTAGGGATATGCTTTTATTTACTTGAAAGAGAGAGGAATGGAGAGGTAGAGAGAGAAAAACATTGATGAGAGAGAGAAACATTGATGGGTTGCCTCCAAGCCAGGGATAGAACCTGAAATTTAGGAATATGCCCTGAACAAGATTTGAATCTGCAATCTTTTGGTGCACATGGGACCAACAGAGCCACCCAGCCAGGGCTAAAGTCCATTCCTTTAAAGATTTATGGTTTCCATGCAACACTATAGTCATCAAATAATGCTAACATCATTGATGTTTCTATCTTTCTCTCCTTCTTCCTTCCTCTTTGAAATCAATAAAAATATATTTAAAAATAAAGACAGAGGCAGGAACCACATAGAAGTTCTGGGTCCAGGGCAATTTTAAAATTCAGAATTTCCATACATTTTCCTTCTTAGAGTCCACTTTTACTCCTTGGCTCTTGGTTATTTGACTCTCTAATCTCTTGGTTCTGCCCTCTGACTCATCCTTCCTATTTCATAAAAATTAATCTATCTTTGCAGCTGAGTAGCTATCTCAGTTTATTTTCTGATTATATATGGTTGGTATCCAACTTTCTCTAAATTTTATATTTTCTCTGTCCCTCCCAGTCCAAGATGATACAATTATTTCTAAAACTTTGTTAACTTTGTAGGCATTCATTTATTATTCATTCCATTAGGCAAATACCATACCCCGAAACTGTTTCAAGATAAGCCTTTCAATATGTTTTGCTTTCTGTTGAGGCTGAATCCTAGAAAGGCCTTTTGCCTGTCTTAAATGTTCTATGAGGCAGCGTCTTAAGTTTCTTTTTAAGTTTTAACAGTTTTACGGCCATACCCTTGGCTTTATGTTTTTACCTTTGTCTTAAGGCCCTTTTTTACTTTGAAAATCTTCTAATTGTATTGACTTGAGATGAAAAATAGTTTTATTTTTGAATGTATTAAATACTAACTCTTATATTTCCTCTAAAGTATTGACAACTGAAAACCTCTTTCTTTAACTCATCCTTCTTTTTACTGTACTAGGGGCCCAATGCATAAAATTCTTGCAAGAGTAGGCCTTCCTTCCCCTGGCTGCCAGCACCAACTTCCCTCTGGCACCCTGGGCCCGGTCTTCCCTTGCATCCCTGGCTTTGTCCAGAAGGTCATCTGTTCTAATTAGCATATTATGCTTTTATTATTATAGATGATATGTAACTAAAAGGAACTAGTTGATACATTTAACACATTGCATGTGGATCACAAGCATTCTCATGTTTTCATATTACACTGTGTGTTACATGAATGTTAAAGGCATGCCTTAAAATTAAACACCCACTGCATTTTGAAGTTATTTATCACATGTTCTTACAATCTAATATATCTTTAAAGCATGATACATTGTAAAATATTTTTTCTACTTGTTCGATAGAAACGTATCTGGTCACTGGGTAAAGCTACTGGTGCACAATATGTTAACATTCTGCATAAAAATGTCTTTAGCCAAATTCATCAGTTTATGTATATTTTCTATTTGTTTTGTTAAACTCTCTACCACTGCAAATAATACGCCCTTTCCTCTAGCTGCCAGTAACATTTCCTTTTAAGCCCTCACTAACAGCCTCCTTGAGGTACAACCAAGATTCCCCTTACAGTGTCCTCAAGGTTCTTTTGGCTGCCTTCTTTTGCTCAGTTCCAAAGACATACTAGGGACATTCGTTTTTTTAGGACAGTGCCCTCATACTAGTAGCAAAATATCTTATAAATTGTTACAACATACACTAGTTAAAATTACATTACTTAAAAAAATCATTTCTAAATATCTCATAGAACCTGTAGGTCAGAAGTTTGGACAAGGCTGGCTGGGCATTTATTCTGTTACCCATGGTATTAACCAGGGTTCATTTAGTGATGCTGAACTGGTGAATGGGATGAGCTGGACAGTCCAAGAAGCTTCATTTGTATACCTAGTGCCTGGTTGTAGATAGCAGAAAGTCTGGGTTCAATTGATAGCAGAACACTTACATGGCATCTCTAGCATAATAGGGTCACAATATTTGAACTTCTTACAAGGTTCTTACAAGGCATACCTCAAAATGTTCTAAGAAAAAAATAGGATATCTCCAGGGCTTTTAAAAGTCAGCCTCATAAAAAACATTATAAACTGATTAACAAAATAGATACAGAGGCAGAGAAGCATCAAACAGACTGTCAAACTACAGTGGGAAGGCTGGGTAGGGTTGCAGGGGAGGTAAGAAATCAACCAAAGGACTTTATGCATGCATATAAGCATAACCAATGGACGCAAGACACTGGGAGGGGGGTGAGAGCATGTGTTGGAGGGTAGAGAGGCTGAGGGAAGGTCCATTGGAAAAAAAGGAGACATATGTACTACTATTTGTAATACTTTAAACAATAAAATAAAATAAAATAAAAGAGGCCACAAAGCATAACTTTTATTACATCCTATTATTCAAATAGTCACAAGTCAATCTAGATTCAATGAAAAGTAAGCAAGATGTCATGCCCCAGTGTAAGGAAGATCAACGAATTTGTGGCCATGCTTTAAAACTAATGTCCTATATAACCCATTTTAGATTTATTGGTAAATATGTTCATAATACCCTGTTTCCCCAAAAATAAGACAGTGTCTTATATTAATTTTTTTCTCCCAAAGATGCACTAGGTCTTATTTTCAGAGGATGTCTTATCTTTCCATGTGCTAGGTCTTATTTTCAGAGGATGTCTTATTTTCGGGGAAACACGGTAATAATGACTACATTGTATTAAAAACCACTTGTTGCTGAAACTGGTTTGGCTCAGTGGATAGAGCATCCGTCTGTGGACTGAAAGGTCCCAGGTTCAATTCCGGTCAAGAGCATGTACATTGGTTGCAGGTACATCCCCAGTAGGGGGTGTGCAGGAGGCAGCTGGTCTATGTTTCTCTCTCATTGATGTTTCTACCTCTCTATACTTCTTCCTTCCTCTCTGAAAAAAAATTAGTAAAATATATTTTAAAAAAAAAACACATTTGTGTCTAAACATATATATTATCTCATTTAATCCATACAAGGACAAAAAACAAAACAAAACTCCCATGATTTGAAAACTATTGCTATTCCAATTTCAGATGAGAAAATTGAAGGACAAAGAGGATAAGTAATGTGTTCAAGATCCCAAAGTTTATAAATGGCAATGGCAATTAGCAAAATATACCTAGACATAGTATTTAAATCAACCTACACAGCTTATACTTTACTTCATGTAATTTCATGCTAGAAAAAAATCATTTATATACAATGTTCAAATTGCAAATTAAATCAAAATATAAATGCATCCAGGGAGAAAATTTAATAACTTTTTCTCATAACCAAAGCAATATTCTTTTATTGTAACAAATGAGAAAATGAAGACAAAGAAAATAAGTACTATTCATAGTGATTGGAAAGAAATATAAGGAATTTATTATTTTGTATGCTTTAGGATGAGAAGAATATAGGGACAATGATATTCTTAGTAATGTTTTATTTCTCTCATTTATAAAATGATGAAACAAAGTAACAAAATGTTAATAGTTATAAATCTTAGGGATTTAAATAAAGATAATTGATATAGATTTAATAACTTAAAATAAAAAGTTAGAAAAAATGAAAGTCTTCAATAGTCCCAACACCCAGAGAAAATCATTTTATATATTTTGGTGTATATCCAATCATTACAAACTATACACACACACACACACACACACACACACACACACACACAAGCTCACATTACATTTTATAACCTGTATTTTTACTTAATATATATAAACATATTTCCAATTTTTAATATGATTTTAATGGCATCATAGTATTTGAATCTGATGTCCCTTACTACTAGACAGTTTTGATTATAAAATTATTTGATTATAAACAATAATTAAATATTCTTTCAACTGAATCTTTGTCCACATTCACATGGTTATTTTATTAAAATCACATTGGCAAAGAGTATGTGCAGTTTCCAAGTTTTATATTATATTAAAAAAATTATAAAGTAAAATTAAAGTATATATATATATATATATATATATATATATATATATATATATATATGAGTATATGAGGGTGGGAGGGAGAGGAAAAGAGAGAGAGAGAAAGGAACAATTTCTTCCTTAAAGTTTCCTGTTTTATCTTTGGAAGTACTCAAAATATCAGCATGTCACATGTCTTCAAGTTAGGTACCTGCAGTGCTGGCCTCTGACTCTCATGAAGAGTTTCCCGAAGGGAAAGGCGAACCCTGAAGAAGAGAGTCCTTAATAAAATAAAACCCCAAAGCTATAGAGCTGTGTGTCCAGAGCTGCTGGCTTGTCTTAAAATAATTGGCTCATTAACTAGCTAGCTTGGCTTAGTCCCATTATCAAAGACAAATAGAAGAATAGAATGTGGGTTTGCATACTCTCTGGGCATACTAATTATTCTTTGCATACAATGCTGTGAGGAGAGTGTACTTTAATATTAGGAAAACATTAAGTGGGCTTTAGGTCTGAAGCTGTGATCTAGGCACACAGACTATAGAGAGGGAGACAAGATATGATAAAAGGAGTCAACACTTGGAATCACAGAAAGGAAGAAAAGGAATGTATTAAGGATGTGACAAAGGTTTGGGTCGTCTCTTTACATTGGCAATTTTTTTAGTTCATTTGAGTGGGCTTTGTGAGAGGGTCATTAGTGCTCTGAATGGACACAAATTCTATGGTTAGGGAGATTATTGCTATCAAGGAAACTAGCACTGTCAGTTTCCAGGGTCTTCCATCTCCCATCCCCCACTGCCACTCACTTTTTGTCACTGCACCAAAGGCTAAACTGGAAACATATTGACCAAGAAACTGTTCAAAGGCAATAGGTTTGCTGGGCTGTGTCCCTAAAGAAACCTCCCTAGTTCAACACCAAAGCCTATTTTCTGAGGCACATGTAAGGCAGTAGACAGAATCATATTAAGAGAAGAGCAAACTGGGCAATTGCTCTGGCAGTCACTCAAAGAGATGCCCAAATATAAATTGTATACATTGACTAATGTAAATTGATCTTACTCCCACAAAAGTAGGTAATAATTTCAGCTGGAATTTAAAACATAAAATAAACTAAAACCTTGAGCCCTCCTTTTCTGCAGACCTATCTCTCTTGAGTAAATAAGTCTGTAGAGTCACACAACTACCATGTTTCCCCGAAAATAAGACATCCTCCGAAAATAAGACCTACTTACAGGTTTCCTTCTGAGTGAAATATAAGGCATCCCCCCGAAAATAAGGCCCCCCTAGGCTAAACATGAGAGGTTTGGTCCACTGATTCTGAAAGAAATGGAGTCACAAGAAATTCACCAGGAAATTCAGAAATTGGATTGTTATGATGATGTTCCAGAAGATGATGACATGATTGTCATTGAATAAATGAGTAAATTCTTGATTCTGTAGGATTCACAGTTGTCTGGTTTGTGTTGACAACTACCGTACTACTGTACCGTATACAGGTAATAAATGTCCTTTATTTTCATTTAACAATAAATGTATAACATATTATTCTTCTTCATGGAAAAATAAGAGATCCCCTGAAAATAAGACCTAGCGCATCTTTGGGAGCAAAAATTAATATAAGACACTCTCTTATTTTCGGGGAAACAAGGTAGCAACCAGCTCAAAGAGAATGTTCTCTTCACTGTTCTAAGTAGGCTCTCTAAAACAAGGTATATCTGTAATCAAGTTAGCTTTTGAGCTACTATGTGGGAATGAATGAAAATGTTGTTGATGTTATTGTTTTTTAATTTATGTTGATCATTTTCACTTATTTTTAGAAATGACCCTTACTTTGTTATCATGCATGCCTGATTAGAATTGTAAAGTAAATCATTTTCTTTACACCATCCCCCTATACAATACAAGGAACCTTGGAATTCTTTCATTGCAGTTATACCTTTCATGTTTTACATGACATTTTGTATATTTTTATTTATGCCTTCTGTTAGGTCCACATCAACAGGAGCCAGCTCAAAGATGTTCTGAGAGTTTATGAAATTTTGTTACATTTTTAAAAAAATATATATTTTATTGATTTTTAACAGAGAGAAAGGGAGAGAGATAGAGAGATAGAAACGTTGATGAGAGACAAACATCGACCAGCTGCCTCTTGCACACCCCTCACTGGGGATGTGCCCACAACCAAGGTACATGCCCTTGACCAGAATCGAACCTGGGACCTTTCAGTCTGCAGATCGACGCTCTACCACTGAGCCAAACCGGCTTCAGCTTGTTACATTTTCTAACAGCAGGCTGAGACCAGCTGTCAGTGTCAGCACCGAGTAGGTCTTTATGTTTCCTTATAGAATGACTGGGTCAGGGTTGCACTATCCACGTGGTGCATTACCTGAACAATAGGACATCTTTGGAAGATAGCAGAATGTCTTGTGGGTGCACAACTAGGTCAGGTAGAGGGGAACAACCAAGTCGGCTGAGAAGTGTATCTTACCTTCTGCAGGTGCAGGCCATTTGCTTCAAGATATGAAAAATAACTTACAACAATATATTTCAGAAAACATATCCAAACAGGAAAGTAAGGGGTAGTACATTCTAATACCTTGTTTTATATTTTGTGGGGAAATCATAGGCTTTGGTGTCAGATTGGTCTGTGTTGAAATTCTTAAAATGTGGTTCATCTGTGCAATGGAATATTATATTTTTATTGTGAATTATGATGTAGGTACTTCTTAGAACAGTATGAGTTTATATGGAAGGACATATTAATATACTAGTGGTCAGATGCACAAAATTTGTGCATGGGGATTAGGGGTGTCCCTCAGCCCAGCCTGCACCCTTTTGCACTCTGGGACCCCTCGGGAGATGCCTGCCTCAGCCATCACTTTCGCAGTCCAGGACTCCTCCCTCTTTACCACCCACTGCAGCAGAGGCAGGAGAGGCTCCTGTTACCACCCCTATGCTTGCCAGCCTTGATCTCAGCTTCTCGCTGAACTGTGTTCCCCCATCAGGGGCCAGCTGCTTCATTGAGTGTCTGCCCCATGGTGGACAGTGCACATCATAGTGACTTGTCATTCGCTATTCAGTCAATTTGTATATTAGGAATTTATTAAGTAATTAAGATAGAATAAACTTGCTTAAGTAGACCTGCTTTCTGATATATCTAAAGTTTCTCCAGCCCAGAGAAGCACTCCAAGTTCTCTTTCAGGTAATTATTAGCAACACAGCAGTAAATATCAACACGAAGCAGATTATTATTGTAGATCATGCAGGGAGAACAAAGGGTAAAATATTTAACTGCAGCAGTATCTGACTCTATTCTGCCATTGAGAAAACCTGAAGTCATTTTCTTTTCATTTCTTTCTTCTTTTCAGTTGGGTCAAGTTTCTAAGCTTTCTAAATCTCTGTTTTCTGGTGAATGGAATGAAAACAGGATTCCACCAAGTTTCCTATGTACCTACTCCAGGACTTCTGTGAGGATCAAATGAAATGAGGCATGGGAAAACAGTTCACAGACATTTGGTTAAAGTGTGAAAGGTTTCCACCCGTGTTCCTGGACAAAAGAAACTGCAAGGGGCTATTTGTCACTAGGGAGAGGAAGCTGGGCGTCACTACACGACATCATTACCTGGCAACCACAGCCACCGTTTCCAGGCAGGGATGGATTGTGGGCCACATTTTGTTCCATGGGGTCTCTGCAGAATTGGCTGAGATTTGATGAACTGTCACTCCTGCCTAGTGGCAGGGCCTGTGTCCTACTTAGGGGAAGCTGAATGTTGTTTTTTGGGCACCAGGTCTGTGGTGCCATTTCTCTGAGTTCTTCACAGCATTGAGTGTTGCCCCCTAGTGGTCAGTGCATCTCATAGTGACCAGTTAGAATGTGGGAAGGACACATAGCATATTAACATTTTATATAGATAGATTATATGATAAAATATAAATATCAGAGTACTATAAATAGTATGCCATTGTTTATAGCTTTTATTTTTCAATTATAGTTTATATTCAATATTATTCTGTATTCCTTTCATATGCACAGCATAATAGTTAGAGGGTCATATACTTTTTTATTTTATTATTTTCTATTGTCTAAAGTTTTACATATGTCTCCTTTCCCCCCAGTTGATCCTCTATCCCATCCCTTCCTAGCCTGGGCAAGCCTCAATGCCCCAGTGTCTGTGTCCATTGTTTATGCTACTAAGCATCTATATAAGTCCTTTGGTTGCTCTCTAAACCCCCACCTACCATTTGTCTCTAGATCAATCTATTCTTCATCAAATTATGTTGATCATTATATCCCACATATGAGTGAGATCATGTGATATTTACATTTCTCTGACTCACTTATTTCGCTTAGAATAATGCTCTCCAGTTCCATCCATGCTGTTGCAAATGATAAAAAAAAAAAAAAAATCCTTCATTTTAATAGTGGCACAGTATTTCATTGTGTAGATGTACCACAGTTTTTAAACCCACTCATCTGCTGATGGGCACTTAGGGCTTAGGCTGTTTCCAAATCTTGGCCATTGTAAATTGTTCTGCTATGAACATAGGGGTGCATATATCGTTTCTGATTGGTGTTTCTGTTTTCTTGTGATATAGTCCTAGAAGTGTGATTACTGGGTCAAAATGGAGTTCCATTTTTAACTTTTTCAGGAAACTCAATACTATTATCCACAGTGGCTGCACCAGTCTGTATTCCCAACAGCAGTGCAAAAGGGTTCCTTTTTCTCCACATCCTTGCCAGCACTTGTCATTTGTTGATTTGTTGATGATAGCCATTCATACAGGTGTGAAATTATATCTCATTGTTGTTTTGATTTGCATCTCTCTGATGATTAGTGACTTTGAGCATGTTTTCATATGTCTCTGGGCCTTTTGTATGTGAGAATTATATACTTCACAAAGTGATCCTCCCAATATTTCCAGTACTCACTTGGCCTCATACATAGTTATTACAATGTTATTGACTATACTCCCTGTGTTATAATTTACATCCCTGTGACTATTCTGTAATTACCAATCTGTACTTCCTAATCCCTTCATCTTTTTCACTCAGCCACCCAAAGTCTCTCCCCTCTAGCAACCAGCCGTTAGTTCTCTGTATCTCTGAGTTCGTTCCTGTTTTGTTTGTACATTTATTTTGTTTTTAAGATTCTACATATTTTTAAGTCTATACATGAATATTATATATGTGCAGGAAATATATCTGAAAGAACAGATACAAAAAAATGAACAGTTTTCATCTCTGAACAATAAGAGAAGTTGTCTTAACTTTTATTTCACATATCCATTTTGTATATAATTTGTGCATCATTATTATGATTTCATTGAATAATTTGCTTTCATTCTAATTTTTTAAATTCACCAATACTGTTATTGTTATAGAGCTCTGACATCTATACAGAAATTTCCTGCCTGATGTTATCACTCTGAAGTTTTTTATCTGAAGCCTGGATGGGGAAAAAAAAATTTATATATATAAATAATGCAAAGTGTCCTGCAGGAGATTGACTGGGAAACTGGGAAATCTATCACTCCCTATCAGTGCAGTGACCCCCAGGAGGTGGTGCAGAATGAAAGAAGGCCCCGGCTGGCAGCCGGTGGCCAGGGAAGAGAGGACTAGCTGGTGATAGACAGCTGGAAAAAAAAGCCCTGGCCAGCAGCCAGAAGGCCATGGCTGGTCCTGATCACCAGCCAGGCCTAAGTATCTTACCTGTGCATGAATTTCATGCACCAGGCCTCTAGTATTAAGATAAGTATTCTTAACTGGAGTAGTCATTTTCAAAACAAAGCATTCCTCAGATCTAAATGGAGTAGATTGCTTAGCTGTTATATGAGCAAGTGCCCATATGCAGATGTATAGATTGAGGATGTTTTTACTTTCTTAGACTCAATCTTAGATGGACTACTATTTTGTAAATTTTTGCTAAATTATTACTACAATATAAACTCAACTAAATCTATGTTATATTTTTAGATTATTTCTATCCATTGTTCATACTACCTCCCTAGCCTACCTCACTCTATTTTGCTATACATACCTGCATCTGACATCTTTGAACATCATCATTTCATTATCTTCCCACCATTATGTCTGCTTGGATAGAAAGAACAATTTTTTTTTCTGAGTGTAGATATTATTTCACTTGATAGGCTTTGTCTAGCCTCTGGCCTCTGGATACAAACTGGGAGCCTTCAATGATAGAGTCTGATTGTTTTGGTAGCTCCAGAAGCATTGCATATGCTATAGATATTTAGGAATCCCTAGTCCCACCTCCCATAATAGACTTCCCAGATTATAGATTCCCCCACAGGTCCCACATGGCTCCAATGTCTCTTGGCAGAACAATGACATTTTCCAGTACACATTGTGTGCCTGGTTTTATAAGCAGTCCCTATGGCAGGTTGTTTGTCTCACTCTGAACTCTAGCCAAAGCAGATTTCTACATTAATATAGAGAATAATGGAGTTCTCCATGGTCTGTTTCTCCCTGCCTATTTTTTCCTCAATCTGTCTCTAACTCAATCTGTCTCTCTTAGGTTGACTCTGACTTTTTTTTTTTTTTTTTTTTTGCATCTGTGACTGTGAAAGTGTGTTTTTCTTGTTGTTTCTGTCTTTCTCTCAAGCACTGTCTTAGACTGTATCTCAAAGGATACAGAGAGTATTTCTAGGAGTCAAGTCTCTGAGAAAATGAACTTCAATTGTCCTCAGAGACTTTGATTGATTCCATTCCTTCACCTTGGTGTTCGCTATGTCATCTGTTTCTCCTGCCCAGAACTCTTTTTGCACACAGTGGGAAAGTTTGTTCCCTGATGGATGTTACAAAGGAACATGTGTTTTTAGCTATTTCACAACAGCAGTCTCCAGTAGTCTTACATAAGTTGTAAGCCAAGCCTGGAAACAGCATGTGGCACTTCAACGTCAAGAACTCTCTATATCATCCAACTGGACATTCACAGATGAGAAATCATCAACATAAACAGACATTACCCTCCCTCTGAATAAAAGGTCTTAGCTTCTAAAAGGTCAGAAAAGTCCATCTCTAAAATCAGAAACAATACTGCCCTTTAAAGAACTCCTCTCAACAAATATCTCACATCTGCTTGCTACCAGTGAGGAATAAGTGGCTACAGAAATAGTCATTTAGAAAAATGGAGGCATTGGCCCTGGATTTTGAAGCAGTGTGGTACAAAAATAATCCTGCATTTTCAAAAAAGGAAGAGGAAAATGTATGCATTTTTATATATATATAAGCTAGCACTTGTTTTTTAGTAATGATAATGGCAAGTAAATAGCTCTTTTGAAAAATAAAATTATTGACAGTAATAATGTCCACCAAATTGTCATTTGCTTCTCCTGGTTTAATTTAGGAACAGATTAGAATTTATATTATTATGCTATATATTTAGTGGACTATAATACAATAGAAGCTTTATTATATAGAATAAGAGCTATCATGTATCAGGCAGTATTTTATATGCTTTATAAAGCATCTTTTCATCCAGTCATTATAGTCACCCTAAGAGATGGCTACATATAATTGATTTTAGAGATAAGGACATTTAGATTCAGGGAAGTAAGCATCGTATTAAACATCATGCATCTAATAAGTGGAAAATTATCAGGCATATAGATTTGAAAAAAAATATTAATGTGTATCTCTGTCACAACCAGATTTTAAAATGTTGATGAGGTAGAGAATGATACTCAAATTTCTTCTCTTTTTCCTTTCTTACAGAAATCAGGACTTACTTCCCAATCTCCTAAACCCACTCCTACTTTAACATTTATTTGGTCAGCCTGTACCTACCTCAAATGCAAACCACTCTGCCCTTTTATTGCTTTCTCTCAGCCCCTACAAATGACTAACCTCATTTTCACAATCATGTTAAGATTACTTAACAAACAGCATCCCTTAACATTAATCTTATGTCAATCAAATATAAACATAGAGAATAAATTGTTTTTAGTAAAATAAGCCTTGCTTTGCAAAGAGTTGATCATTTTGCTCTAACCAAAGTTATCTTTTGCTATAACCTTGGCTCACACACACAAAAAAAAATAATTAAAAAATAAACACACACACACACACACACACACAACAACAACAACAACAACATCAACAACAAAAAGCTAGCTAATCCCTATAAGATTTCAAGCAGTCTATTTTTTCCCTAGTCTACAATACAAGCTCTTTCTTGTTTTAGTTCAAGCCTTCATCTTCCTCAAAAACACATCAAAAGGCACCTCTTAAGAGAAGCATATCATATTAACCCATACCCCATTCTGACCCTTCTTCCTCCCCTCTCTTCAGGATCCAGGTGTTATATTATTTTGCCCTCATTATATTTAGTTTTATAGTTGGTCTCAAGTTGTTTTATTAAATATAAAATCGGGATAAAAAGCAGTTGAGTGACCCTTAACAAGATGGTACACTGGCCCTACCTAGAGAGAAGGATCACATACTAGTATAATGAAAATGGCATTGAACTTGGTAATTAGACTACAATCTGAATGCTCTACATGCTGCTAACAAATGACAGGCCTTTTGAATGTTAATTTGCCAGTTGTTAAATAAAGCATCATATGTTCCCCAAGGTCTTTAAAGATTCTTTCTGCTTAATAATTCTATTCTATTAGATTTTCTAAAGCCTTTGTGATGCTGACCCCAATCCTGTACCCAAGCTACTGTTTCTTTCATAGTACATATTTCCTCATACTCCAGATTTTGATAAGATATTCCTCAATTAACTATAACTGATAAAGCTGTTTCTGGAGATAAATCAAGACTATTAAGGGCTATAATGGGACCTAAGGTATTTAAAATATACTTGTTTCCAAGTACTATGAAATACTTTAGGGTAATATCCAGAGAATAGCTTAAATACTATGCAATATTTATTTAGTACTTACATGACAAAGTTCAGATCAACTGGACAAAACACGGTACCTGATCTCAAAGAACTTATATTCTAAAAGGGAAGAGTGAAGAAATTTATTCTTCAAATAAATAAATCCATATATTGTTCCCGATGGTGTTCAGTGCTATATAGAAAAATTCAGAGTATGAAAATAGGATTTGCTGATTTTGGAAGGGGTGCAGTTTTATTTTTTAATTTCTTTATTGATTAAAATATTACATGTGTGTCCTTTTAAACATAGGTTCCGGAAAGACTTCACTGGCAAAACGAGATTTCAGCAAAGATCTGAAAAATGTGAGGAAGAGCCATGTTGATAACTTAGCAAAGAGTTTCCAGGAAGAGAAGAAAGCAAACACAAAGTCCATGAAAAGCCTACATGACATGTCTGAGAAATAGCAAAAATGACAGTATGACTGGAATGAAATGATTAAGAGTAAGACAAAGGAGAGGAGGTCTGAGAGATCATAGGGGCTTGATCGTAAAGGACCTTGTAAGGCCATGTAAGGACTTTAGGTTTCACTCTGTAATGAAGGTAATTGGAGGCAGCACAACATTGATAAGTCATAATCAAACAGGTTTAAGTAGTCACTTTGATTGCTGTGCTGAGAAAAAATCTTGAGTAAGGTGGGAGCAAGGGTAAAAGTAAAGAGCTATTGGAAGGCTACTGCAATAATTAAGGAAAGAGACAATAGTGAATTGGACCAGTTCAGTAGAGGTGGAGGTAATAAGTAGTCAAATTCTGGATATATCTTTAAGATACAGCCAACAGCATTTCCTAATGGACTGGGATATCAATTGGAAGTTTCATGCTCATTAACAAATCTGGAAAGCCCAACAATAACAGTAATACTAGAATTAAAGTAATTCTAGAATGAAAATTAGAGCTAACACATAGCACTTACTACCTACCAGGCACAATTCTAAGTGCTGTATGTGCAGAAAATTGTTTAATCCTCATAACAACCCTATCAGATAGGTACTACTTTAATCCCAATTTGATAGATAAAGTAAACTGAGGCCCAAATAATCTGCCTCAGGTCACACAGCTAGTACATGGTCCAGCTAGAATTCGAATCCAAGCGGTCCAGTTTCAGAGTCCATGCTCTTTAACTCTATGATACATTGTTTATCATTGTTCACAGTACAATAAAAATACAGGTACACATAGACTAGAAAGTTTCCATTACCTACTATTTTAGAAAAATATTTTCAATTGGCCCTGGCTGGTTTGGCTCAATGGATGGAGTTTTGGCATGTGGACTGAAGGGTCCCAGGTTCGATTCCAGCCAAAGGCACATGCCTGTGTTGCAGACTCGATCCCCCATAGGGGGCATGCAGGAACCAGCCGATCAATGATTCTCTCTCATCATTGATGTTTCTATCTCTCTCTCCCTCTCCCTTCTTCTCTAAAATCAATAAAATATTTTTAAAAAATATTTTCAATTGAGAACTCAGCTTTTTGTTGCCCTTGTCATGGACTTCAGTGACCTCTTAGTAATGTACTTTTCAATGTATGAGATAAGTGTTATCGATACAACCAGCCAGAGCAAGCTTAATAGCATGTTGAATAAATAATGTCCTTTGGAAACATCTGAATTGTTTGAGTGTGTATATAGAAAAAAATGATGAAATATAGCTAACCATTCAGAGTAAAAATTACTATTTCATGTAACAGTTTTCCTTCATATCCTAAAGGAAATTTCCAAACACTTTTCAAAGTTATTAACTCTTTGGATACCTTACTAGGATAGATATAAGCTACTGTGCCCATCCTACAACTGAGAAGCTAAGTGCTCTGAATTTAACTAGATGAGCCCTGGTAGGTATGGCTCAGTGGTAGAGCATCAGCCCATGCATTGTAGGGTCGCATGTTTGATTCTGGGCAAGATCATATACCTGTGTTATAGGTTCTGTCCAAGCCCCAGTTAGAGCACAAATGGGAGGCAACCAAATTGATGTGTCTCTCTCACAACAATGTTTCTCTCTCTCCTTCTCAATGAAAAAAAAATCTTCAGGTGAGGATTAACCAAAATAAATAAATAAGAAAAAATAAACTTAACTGGGTGATCCATGCCTAAAAAGTAAATAGATGAGACCTATGGCCGCCAAAAGTTGTGAATGTATGTCCTAGAAATCACATGCACAAAAACAAGAGAAAGGTAGGGAGAGTATAATGTAGCATTGTGTATGATACTCCACTTATTAAGCTCAAAATGAAACAGCATGATCAAAGGCTACCAAAGAGCTAATGTAGTGTAACCCATTAAATAATAGTACTAACCCATTATCCGCTGGTTAGACCACACTTTTAGTAGTTTTAAATACATTTTTTATTGATTTCAGAGAGGAAGGGACATGGACAGAGAGATAGAAACATCAATGATGAGAGAGAATCATTGTTTGGCTGCCTCCTGCATGCCTCACACTGGGATGGAGTCCGCAACCCAGGTATATGTTCTGAGCAGGAATCAAACCATGACCTCCTGGTTCATAGGTTGACACTGATCCACTGAGACATGCTGGCCAGGCCACACTTGTAATATTTTATTGACTTCTGGCCACCACTCTTTCAGAAGATAGTGCACCACTTGGGGATGTGTTCAGGAGCAGTAGATCAAACAGAAACTTTTGAAATCTAGACAGATAATTATAAAAGCTACCACTTATTAAGCACTTATCATGTACTGTGCTCAATAATGTATATGTATTATCTCATTTAGTCCTCACAATAGTTCTTTGAGCAAGACTACTCTTTTAGGCTTATATATGTTAAATAACTTGTCCGAGTTCAAACAACTAATAAGTTGTGGTGCCAGTATTTGAACTAATATTTCAATGATTTCACTGTACCATATTGGATTTTTGCAAGAAAAGAAAAGAGCATCTCTATGTGCCAACACTTATAAATTATCTACTAGTAATTGAATACTAACAACAGTTCTATGAGGTAGGTATCAATGTTAGTATCTCTGTTTCATAGATAGGGAAACCAAAGCTCAGAGTGGTTATGAGCTTACCCAATGACACAACTCAGAAAATGACATAAGTAAAATATAAAAAGAAGAATAGTTGGAGTAGGGTTGTTTATCCAGAAAAAGGAAATTTTTGAGTACCATTTAAAGATGGAAGCTTGGACACAAGTCCTTTGGTTGATCTCTGAATTGTGTCTCTTCTGTCTTCATGGCTGGAGTGCTTCTGTCTATGGGGAGGGTGGATGGGAAGGGTTTGGGATGGGAATGGGGGAATAAGGACAATTATGTGAGACCATAATCAATAAATTAAAAAAAATAAAGATGGAAGCTTGGAAACAAGTTTGAAAACTACTGACACTTTTCAAATTTGAAAATTTTAAGATCAACCCATTATGCTCTGCATATGACTCATTTTGACCACCATATATGTATACCTATATTCATTTAACAAATTATTTTTTCACCTACTGTATGCCAGGAACTGCATCCCATACACTGGGAATGTAGGAATAACCAAGATAGATAAGGTATTAGCTCTTATGGAATTTTGTTATTCTGCTTTTTCTTTCTTTATACTCTGTTATTCTATATTTTTAATCTTCTTCAAAACTCAAATTTACCTAAAATGTCACTTTGTTCTATGCTAGGAATCTCCAGTAATAAATCACTGCTTCTCTACATTCCCTCACCCCACAGACACAAACACTTTACTGCTAGCATTGCTTTGTTCTTCGTGTATTCTAATACTCTATTATTGTTGGTAATGATTTATTTTATTTCATTCATTCACTCATTTGTTCACTGATCATTTATTGAGAACTTATATAATGCTACATGGTACCCTAGAGTCTGGGGATGCAATGGTGATCAAGAATGAATGTACCGCCGTAACCGGTTTGGCTCAGTGGATGGAGCATCGGCCTGTGGACTGAAAGCTCCTGGGTTCAATTCCAGTCAAGGGCATGTACCTTTTTGTAGGCACATCCCCAGTAGGAGGTGTGCAAGAGGCAGATGATTGATGATTCTCTTTCATCAATGTTTCTAACTCTCTGTCCCTCTCCTTTCCTCTCTGTAAAAAATCAATAAAATATATATTAAAAAAAAAGAATGAATGTACACTATTATGTTGCCTTCTCAGTTTTATTCCAAATTTACTTTTATTATTTTGTCTTACCTTCCCCACTCCTTATCTACCTAGCTGTTACTGATGCATTGATGTGGAACACTTTAGGGCCTCTTAGAGAACAATTTGAAATCTATTAATCTAGCTAAAACCCCCATCCAGTTCTGGAATCCTATGTGCTAAATCCCAGGTGGTTGACCATGTGGGTTTAACTAGAATAGAGAGTAAAGGTGAATTTACCACTTTTCAAAACAGTCTGTTGTAATGTCACAAAGGCCTTTTTCTACATTGAATTTAACTGAGTCTCATTTTGTTTTTCATTTTCTGGTCCTAGTCCTGCCCAATTCATCTACAAAGAACGAGTTATATCATTTTATACAGCATCCTTTC
Source organism: Pipistrellus hanaki (assembly GCF_964339955.1). Classification (NCBI taxonomy): domain Eukaryota; kingdom Metazoa; phylum Chordata; class Mammalia; order Chiroptera; family Vespertilionidae; genus Pipistrellus; species Pipistrellus hanaki. The sequence continues at coordinate 28,037,833 of NC_140524.1, read as the reverse complement.
AAATATTTGAAGACATTTATTGTACCTCCATTTTGCTTCATCTTCATGAAGTTAAGTAACCATATCCCCTCAGTTGAAATGGTTTCTAAACAGCCTTCTCTAGATACTTTCAACTTTGCTAATATTTTTCAACATACTAGTATATTTTCTTTGTTTATTTAAAGCAGGGGTGGGAAACTTTTTCCCCCCAAGGGCCATTTGGATATTTATAACATCATTTGTGGGCCATTTAAAATTATCAACTTAAAAGTTGATCTGCTGTATTTGGTCAGACATTTAATTAACTCACACCTAAGGCCTTGGCAGGGCCAGAACAAATGATTTTGTGGGTCGGATATTCCCATTTAAAAAAAAATAAATAAAGTATCCACCCAGCTAACTCTTTGTTTCAGGACTGTGTGACACTTCTTTTTTTCTTTTTCTTTTTTAAAGAAATGACACCATAAGGTAAACTCTATTTTAAAGCTCATAAAAAGCTTTATAGTACTCATTAAACACAGAAACCACATTTCTTCTGTTTGATGCCTTCACATCACAGTGCCTTGTATAACGAGAAATATATTTGAAAGATTTGTTTTGCATGCTGCTAACACATGTGAACAGCATTCGCATTACTCAAATTTTAATATTAAAGTAAAAAATTATCTTCTGTTGTACAAAATTACATCTTAATAAGAACAAACCTACACTTAATCTAAGTATTTCAACTTCATGCTAATTATAGAATTGAATTTCTTGCTAAGACGTTTTTCTGGGGGTAAAGGGTAAGAGCTAGAAGCCAGAGTGAGTGGTTTCCCAGTATGAGGCTGAGATGGGATTCTGATATGCTTTTCCATGCCTTAGGAACTGGTGGCCTACTTACTTGAGGGCCTGAGAAACCTTCTAGAAGAGAATTTTTTTCTAAGTGAAAAGCAAATATTGGCACAGTTTTATTTCTTGAGTCAGTACATATTAGAGTAATGTTTGAGACTAATGGAGAAACATTAAAACCTAAAATAATTTACTAATATACCAGTAGAAGTTTTGACATCAGCACCAGTACTTGAGTGTGCCTGTAATATAATGGAGCACAGAGGGAAAGAAGGGAACTCAGTTCATATGGTTGGCAATTAAATGCCTTTGACATGTTGGGGGTTCTGGTTTATCAATAGTGACAGAGGACAGTAGTGCCTGGCAGACAAGGCAATAGCTGGCAAAGGGGACAGTGCTTTGTGGGCATGAGGATACACAATGCATATTAGTGATAACTGGAGGCAGGTGGCAATTAGCAATGGAAAACTTATGCAAGACTATACAAAAAATCCCCTGAGAACTTCCAACACTATCTTAGGTGTGACCTTTGGAGGAATATGGAGATTCTATGTTATTAATTGGGCAAGAACTACATAGTAAAATTTATATCACTGTTTTTAATACAACTCAAATTGTTACCCATAGGCTGTTGTTAGAAATTAAAACATTCTTAGAGAACAGTGCTTACTAACCAAGGTATATTAGTATTTTTTGAAACATGAAACCCAAGAACCACCCAGGAATGTTCGTATTCTATAGAACCAAGGTAGGTTTTCAGCAATCTGTATTTAGAAAAATTCCTCCTGTAATTGTGTTGCACATCTCTAATTAAAAAACTGGTGATATAGAGCAGGTGTTATCAAACTTTTCATGTAAAGGACTAGCTATTAACTATTTTTGGTTTTGTGGGCCATGATCTCTGCAGCAACTATTTAACTACACTGTTGTGGGAAAGCAGCCAATGATAATACATAGATAAGAGCCTGGCTGTGCTTCAATAAAATGTTATTTATAAAAAACATTTGCCCAGTCCATAGGACATAATTGGCTGATCCCTGATTTAAATTATTAATAATTAAATTAGTGGCAAGTTCTGCATGCCAACTTGACCAATGCTGCTTAGATACAATAAAAAATTAGAAGCCACTGTAAATATTAGGCACAGGAATGTGGCAGCACTAAGACAGCCTGAATGACATTGTTGATATATTTCTCCTGCTCATGAATCCAAAAAGAAAGACTTGCATATTCCCAGAAGTTTAAAACTAAACTTCGTGGCCACACTCCAAATGTGAAACTCTAGGAGAAAAGCTTTGGGACCAATAAACTGAAGTTGTAGTGAACACAGTGTTTCAAGACAGGAAGCAGGCAGGTAATATAAACTGGTTCAAGAAGAGTTTCAATAATTCAGTGAATGTCCTCTCAAATGGACTATAAAGGGAAATGCGGGTTGTTTAGAAGGTCCTTAAGCTTTGAGGATGATGTCAGGAAAGATAAGCAGGTCTGCCCCCAAGACATCTTTTGGTTTGGAACCCCAGTTTTTGTCATTGTAGCCTGGATGGAACTCAAGTGGGACTTTTCAGGCTCTTCTACAAGAATGCTGATTCAGTTGAAAAGTTTCACTAGTGACAGGGTCCAACTAAATATTCAGTTCTTGAACTATGGTATAACCCTCTAAAGCCCATTCCAGCTCTAAAATTTTATGATTCCATTATTCATTTTCCTTTCACATTCATCTTAAGGGACCTCCTCATATATCAACAACAAGCCATCGAACTGCAATACAATTGGGAGCACAACTGAGAAAATGACTCTCTACAAAGCCCTCTTCTCCTTAAGGAAGAAAGTGTGAAGCACATGGCTAGGACTTCAGGTAGCTGCTTTGTTGCTTTTGACCCCTTTCATCTAAAACATTTGAAGAGCCCTAGCTCCTCTGGCTCAGTGGAGAGAGCATCAGCCTGCTCACTGAAAGGTCCCACATTAGATTCCAGTCAAGGGCACATGCCCTTATTGAGTGCTCTATCACCAGTAGGGGGCATGCGGAAGCAGCCAAAAATGATATTCTCTCTCTCTCTCTCTCTCTCTCTCTCTCTCTCTCTCTCTCTCTCTCTCTCTCTCTCTCTCTCTTCCTTTCTGAAATCAATAAAAATAAAACATTGAAATAGAAGAGATCCAAATTCATTATTGAGTCTAGAACTAGACCCATATCAGAGGTGACTTGGTTGTGAGTTACTCACCTCTGGGGAAAACACTCCTTTGCACATTAAATCACCTATCTCCAAAACCTATTTTTAATTTCTCTTCTTCCCAATTGAATTAATCACAAATGTATCGTTTCTAACTATGGCTTATCCATTAAGCCCATGTGACTGTCACTGGTTGCAGGAGGGGGGAGCAAAGACTTTAATGACTTTCTTGAAAAAGGAAACTTACTTTGAGGAGTATTTGTATGTTTTTCCCTTCCCAGCTATTACTTTCCCATTTTTACATCTTAATGTCTCATCTGGTTGAGCACCTTATCACTACCCAACAGGGGAAGGTGGTGTTTGTATTTGTATTTGCATTTATATGGCATTTTCATACAGTGTATCTCACACTGCTGACAGAGCAATGAATCACAGGCCTGTAGCACCCTCTCTACATGCATCGCGGGAGCAGTCATCTTCCACATGCTCTACAGCAGCAAACTAATTAATCTTTCTTAATTTTAATTCATAAGGAAGATGCTGTAGTCAGAGAAGCATGGAAGAGTGTCTGGCTGCCTGTTTCTCCCCAATTTCAGAAAGTTAGAAATACTAACAGAGCATCACAAAGGCAACCATGGTTCCTCACAATCTGTCCTTTGCTGACATGGTTACTGGCAGGATCCTGGATGAGTCATTGTAGCTTCTGTGTTACTTTAAACATTTGCTTTTTTTTTTTAAGTTGATAGAATAAAAGGGTGGAGGGAGGGGAAACATATGGGTCTGGCACACAATTACTATAGCATCACCGAAGGAGTTGAGTTTGGTTATCACATCTGCTCCTCTTCACAGTTCTCACTCAACAGGTATCCATGCCCTTTTGAAAAACCAGGTGTAAGGTTTTGTGTTATCTGTGAGCTATTATTGGTAATGGAAGGTCATTGTGGAATTAATTTTATGGAAACCTGGGTCCACTCAAGAGCTTTGAGGTGGGCATTAATAGCTTGTTGCTCAAAATAGAGGTGCCTACATTTCCCTTATCTCACAGACCCTCACTCTTTCCCCAAACTATTCCAATTGCCTTGTCAGAGGTTGAACCCTGAGCTGGCCTGTTCAGGCAAATTTTGATGCAGCATTTACTATGTTCTTATATATAAGACAAAATGGACATCCAGCCCCATATACAAGAAATATAGACACAGAGATGCTCCAGCACCCACAATTTTAAGACTCTCTCTGATTTTTATAGAGGAGTGGACCTGAGAATTTCTTGAATTGCCTACAAGATGCAGCCTTTTGGTAATTAGGGAACTACTGAACTCCAGCTTTATGGCAGGTCCCATAGGTTTTCATTAAAGGACATAATGTTACAGCATTTAGTGAAATGAATAATTAGCTGCACATGGTGTAAACATCAAGCCCACTCTTATTGTCCCCTACTCCCTCCATTACCTTGCTGCAGATGTCCTGCCTGGAGGCTCTATTATGATGCTTGAATAAAACATGGCCCAGGAATAAATCCTGTGAGGGTAAGGCCAAGAAATTCCTCTGGCTGGGAACATTTGAACCTCTCAAGCACAATGCAAAGATTAGAACGATATGCAGAGCCTGCAGGTGTCATTTAAATTAGGGTTCATGATAGGAAAACAAATAGTTGGGTGAGATAATGGGAGCTTGCATGATATTCTGAATTCCTCATTTTTACTTTTAGCCAATTAAAATTAATTCCTGCAGCCTCACAGCCCGGAAATCCCAAGTTCCCAGACATGTCAAGTTGTGGTTCAATTTTGAGATAGAAGCAATTCCTCAAGAAACCCCAGCCTGACACAATCAAATAAGCCTTGTCAAAGTCCACCTAATCAAAAACACTGCACTTAATCACATCAGTTTCTTTAGTTCAAACTAGACAGACTCCCATAAGGGGATAGGAGAGCTCAGTCAAAGCAGCCGGTTATTCAAATAATCTGAGCTGAAGCACTCCACAACTGCAACCAGGTTATGGGAAATCAACTGCAGCTAATTAAAAGTGGTGCTCTGTCTCCCACACCTGAGTCTCAGCTCCTCCTGGTGGCCAGGGACACACTGTAATGCTTCTTTAATCACAGCACCGCATCAGGGACCTGGACCAGGCAATTAATGAGATTGTGAAACCCAGAAAATCAGCAAGTAAAAGCAAAGCTGAAATTTGTGACAGGAAAGGGGGAGCCCAGTAAAAGGTATGGCTCAGTGAGACACCTTCTGGAAACATACTCCGGATTCACACACTCGGTAGCTCATTGGCAGACTGAGCCTCAAAAGTACTGATGCTCCTTCACATCTCCAACATCCACTCTACCTTCAAAATGTTTGGTTCAGTGATCCAGGGCCTTCCCTTGCAGCAGTATTATGTCATACAGTGGCTTATTATCACTCCAATTCAAATTGACAACTAAAGACTTTTGCTGTAGCTGGCTAAAATTCAGAGGTGAAGTTTAGGTCATGTTTTTCAATATCAATTGAGCTAAATACAGTGGTGTGATTGTTCGAGATAGGTTCTGGTGGTAACAAGTACGGTATATAAATTCTGTCTCTGTCATTTATTTACTAGCTGTGTGTTCCTAATCACTTCCTTAGATCTCTGAGCCTGTTTATTCATGAATAAAATGGAGATAATAGTAAAAAAAAATAACATATATAAGCTGCTTTTAACTTTCTCTTGACATAGAAAATGGTAAATATATTTTAGATGGTTATATGATGATATATATATACACATATATATACATATATACACATATATATACACATATACACACACACACACACACACACACACACACACACACATATATATATATATATATATATATATATATATATATATATAGAGAGAGAGAGAGAGAGAGAGAGAGAGAGAGAGAGAGAGAGAGAGAGAGAAATAGGACAGTGACAGTGTTTGAGAGAGAATAAATTAAAAAATGCTAGTTTTCCTCCTTTACTCTATCAAAAAAACAAACTTAAGTAGAGCCTAATAAAAAGAGGGACTAGAGCTGAAGCCAGTTTGGCTCAGTGGTAGAGCGTCGGTCTATGGACTGAAAGGTCCCGGGTTCGATTCCGGTCAGGGACATGTACATTGGTTGCGGGCACATCCCTGGTAGGGAGTGTGCAAGAGGCAGCTGGTCGATGTTTCTCTCTCATCGACATTTCTAGCTCTCTATTTCTCTCCCTTCCTCTCTGTAAAAAATCAATAAAATATATTTAAAAAATTTAAAAAAAGAGGGACTAGATAAGAATATAGATAGCCACAACCCCCCCCCCCCCTTTTCTTTGAAAATCACTCAAAACTCACATGGCACTAATACTGGATAAGCAATGCCATTTCTTTGTAGGTGGTACAGAGAACTTGTGAATCCATAGTGTACCTGTTTATTGTTTTTCTCCCCTAAAAATACTATACATTGCATGAAAGCAGGCATTTGTTTACACTGTTGTACCCACTTTTCCTAAAGCAGACAGTAAAAGCCCAAAATGTCCAATTTGTTGAGTAAATTATGAATCCAATTGTTGCCATCCCCCACTTTAAACAAAACCTATATTCATGAAAACCTGTATGTAAATACAAATATGTATTAAATGTTTCTTAATAGGTTGGAGACTCTAATGAAGCCTTTTATTTTTCTCATTCATTTAGCAAATATTTATTGGGCACCTGTGACATGCCAGATAATGTGCAAATCATGGGAAGTAATAGTGACCAAAATGTATATTCCTTGCCCTTCCTTGCCCTCCTGGAATTTAAAATGCAATCGAAAGTCTGCAATTAAAAAAAAAAATAAGTTGAAACCGGTTTGGCTCAGTGGATAGAGTGTGGGCCTGCGGACTGAAAGGTCCTGGGTTTGATTCCAGTCAAGGGCATGTACCTTGGTTGTGGGCACATCCCCAGTGGGGGTGTGCAAGAGGCAGCTGATCGATGTTTCTCTCTCATCAATGTTTCTAACTATCCCTTTCTCCTCCTCTCTGTAAAAAATCAATAAAATATATTTAAAAAAAATAATTCTCTGGTAAGTATTTAGAATATTTCATTAATTTTATTTTACTTTACTTAAATTAGAGCCAATCCACATTAAGATGACTACAGCCAATGATGCATAATGCCTACCTTAGACATTTGGTTTAAGTTATAACTAGTCCTGATTCATTCAGTTCAACTTCCAGTATTTTTATTTATTTATTTTTTTTTTTTTCACTTCTTGTAATGTGGACTTTTATTTTTTTTATTTATTTTTTTTTTTAATTTATTTATTTATTACATATTTTCTTGATTTTTTTTTTATTGCCCCCTCCCTCCCTTCCTACACATCCCCTCCCTCCCCATAGTTTTATGTCCATTGGTTGTACTTATATGCATTTATACAAGTCCTTCGGTTGATCTATTATCTCCCCCTGATATCCCTACCCTCCCCACTGTAATTTGACAGTCTGCCTGTTGCTTTACTTTCTCTATATCTGTCTCTTGGTTCATCAGTTTATAAAGATCTTTATCATCCACCGATGTGTGAGGTCATGTGGTGTTTCTCTTTCGTTGATTGGCTTATTTCACTCAGCATGATGCTCTCCAATTCCATCCAGGTTGCTGCAAATGATGAGAATTCCTTCTTCTTTATGGCAGCATAGTATTCCATTGTGTAGATGTACCATTGTTTTTGGATCCAATCATCTGCTGACGGGCACCTAGGCTGTTTCCAAATTCTGGCTATTGTAGATTGTGCTGCTATGAACATAGGGGTGCATATATCCTTTCTGATTGGTGTTTCTAGTTTCTTGGGATATATTCCTAGAAGTGGGATTACTGGGTCAAATGGGAGTTCCATTTTCAGTTTTTTGAGGAAACTCCACACTGTTCTCCACAGTGGTTGCACCAGTCTGCATTCCCACCAGCAGTGCACGAGGGTTCCTTTTTCTCCGCAACCTCGCCAACACTTGTCGTTTGTTGATTTGTTGATGTTGGCCATTCTGACAGGTGTGAGATGGTACCGCATTGTTGTTTTGATTTGCACCTCTCGGATAATTAGTGACTTTGAGCATGTTTTCATGTGCCTTTTGGCCTTCCTTCTGTCTTCTTTTGAAAATATTCTGTTTAGGTCCATTGCCCATTTTTTAATTGGATCATTCATCTTCCTTTTATTTAGTTGTATAAGCTGTCTGTAAATGTTGGAGATTAAACCTTTATCAGTGGTAATATTTGCAAATATGATCTCCCACACCGTGGGCTTTCTTGTTGTTTTATTGATGGTTTCTTTTGCTGTAAAAAAGCTTTTTATTTTGAAGTAGTCCCATTTGTTTATTTTCTCTTTAGCTTCCATTGCCCTAGGGGCAGTATCAGTGAAGAAGTTATTTTGGCATACGTCTGAGATTTTGCTACCTGTGGATGCTTCTAGTATTTTTATGGTTTCCCGTCTGATGTTTAAGTCCTGTATCCATTTTGAGTTTATCCTTGTGAATGGTGTAAGTTGGTGATCTAGTTTCATTCTTTTGCATGTGTCTGTCCAATTTTCCCAACACCATTTATTGAAGAGACTGTCTTGACTCCATTGTATATTCGTGCCTCCTTTGTCAAATATTAATTGAGCATAGTGATTTGGGTTGATATCTGGGTTCTCAATTCTATTCCATTGATCTATTTGTCTGTTCTTGTGCCAGTACCAGGCTGTTTTGAGAACAGTGGCTTTGTAGTATAGTTTGAAGTCTGGTATTGAGATCCCTCCTACTTTACTCTTCTTTCTCAGAATCGCTGTGGCTATTCGGGGTCTTTTATTGTTCCAAATGAACTTTTGGAGAGTTCTTTCTAGGTCAGTGAAATATGTCGTTGGTATTTTAATGGGGAGTGCATTGAACCTATAGATTGCTTTAGGAAGTATGGACATTTTGATGATGTTGATTCTACCAATCCATGAACATGGTATGTTCTTCCATCTCCTTACATCTTCCTCTATCTCTTTTTTCAGTGTCGTGTAGTTTTCCGCAAATAGGTCCTTTATTTCTTTAGTTAAATTTATTCCTAGGTATCTTAATTTTTTTGGTGCGATGGTGAATGGAATTGCTTTTTTAGCCTCTGTTTCTGTAGTTTCACTGTTGGTGTATAGAAATGCCATGGATTTCTTGGCATTAATTTTATATCCTGCTACGTTGCCAAATTCATTTATTAAGTCAATTAGTTTTTTAATGGAGTCTTTTGGGTTTTTTATGTACAATATCATGTCATCTGCAAATAAGGATAACTTTACTTCTTCTTTTCCAATTTGGATGCCTTTTATTTCCTCCTCTTGTCTAATTGCAATGGCTAGTACTTCCAGAACTATGTCAAACAGGAGTGGCGAGAGTGGGCATCCCTGTCTTGTTCCTGTTCTTAGAGGGAATGGTTTTAGTTTTTGCCCATTGAGTATAATGTTGGCTGTGGGTTTATCATATATAGCTTTTATTATGTTGAGGTATGATCCTTGTACTCCCACCTTTTTAAGAGTTTTTAACAGGAAAGGGTGTTGGATTTTGTCAAATGCTTTTTCTGCGTCAATTGATATGACTATATGGTTTTTATCTTTCAATTTGTTTATGTGATGTATCACGTTTATTGATTTGCGGATATTGTACCATCTTTGCATTCCTGGAATAAATCCTACTTGGTCATGGTGTATGATCTTTGTGATGTTCTTCTGGAGTCGATTTGCTAGAATTTTGTTGAGGATTTTGGCATCTATGTTCATGAGGGATATTGGCCTGTAATTCTCTTTCATTGAGTTGTCTTTATCTGGTTTTGGTATTAGGGTGATGTTGGCTTCATAGAAGGAGTTCGGAAGTGTTCCTTCCTCTTGGATTTTTTGGAATAGTCTGAGGAGGATAGGTTTTAGTTCTTCCTTGAATGTTTGGTAAAACTCTCCTGTGAAGCCATCTGGCCCTGGGCTTTTGTTTGCTGGAAGCTTTTTGATGACGGTTTCAATTTCTTCCCACGTCACTGGTCTATTGAGATTTTTAGATTCTTCCTGATTGAGTTTTGGCAGTTTGTATTTTTCTAGGAATATGTCCATTTCCTCCAGGTTGTTTAGTTTGTTGGAATAGAGTTGTTCGTAGTATTTTGTAACAATCTGTTGTATTTCGGTGGGGTCTGTTGTTATTTCACCTCTTTCATTTCTGATTTTGTTTATTTGGGTCCTCTCTCTTTGTTTCTTGGTTAGCCTGGCTAGAGGTCCATCAATCTTGTTTATCCTTTCGAAGAACCAGCTCTTGGTTTTGTTGATCTTATGTATTGTTTCTTTGGTCTCTATGTCATTTATCTGTGCTCTGATTTTTGTTATTTCCTTCCTTCTGCTTACAGTGGGCTTTTCTTGTTGCTCTTTTTCTAACTCTTTGAGTTGTAGAGTTAGTTCATCTGTTACCATTTTTTCTAGTTTTTTGCAATAGGCTTGTAAGGATATGAACTTCCCTCTCAAAACTGCTTTTGCTGTGTCCCATAGATTTTGGATTGTTGTGTTTTCATTGTCATTTGTTGCCAGGATGTTTTTAATTTCTTCCTTGATTTCTCTGGTAACCCAGTCCTTGTTTAATAGCATGTTGTTTAGTCTCCATGTATTTGATTTCTTTGGATTATTTTTATTGTAATTAATTTCCAGTTTTATGCCACTATGGTCTGAGAAGATGCTTGATATGATTTCTATCTTCTTGAATTTGAATAGACTTTGCCTATGTCCCAAAATGTGGTCTATCTTTGAGAATGTCCCATGTGCACTTGAGAAGAATGTATATTCTATGGCTTTGGGGTGGAATGTTCTAAAGATGTCAATTAATTCCATCTGGTCTAGTGAGTCGTTTAGGATTGATATTTCTTTGCTGATTTTTTGTTTAGATGATTTGTCGAAGGGTGACAGTGGGGTATTAAAATCTCCTACTATGATTGTATTGCTATTAATCTCTCCCTTAATGTCCTCCAGCAGTTTTTTTATGTATTTGGGTGCTCCTGTATTGGGTGCATATATATTTACCAGGGTTATTTCTTCCTGTTGGATTGTACCCTTTAGTATTATGAAGTGACCTTCATTATCTCTTGTTATGTCCTTCACTCTGAGATCTAATTTGTCAGATATAAGTATTGCTACCCCAGCTTTTCTTTCCTTTCCATTTGCCTGGAAAACTTTTTTCCATCCCTTCACCCTCAGTCTGTGTGCATCTTTTTTTCTGAGGTGGGTTTCTTGTAGGCAACAGATGTAAGGGTCTTGTTTTCTTATCCAATCTGACACCCTATGTCTTTTGATTGGAGCATTTAATCCATTTACATTTAAGGTTATTATTGATAGGTACTCATTTGATGGCATTTTTATTCTATACCCATGTTCCTTCTTCAATTCCTATTTCTTTATTTTTACAGTAGACCCTTTAGCATTTCTTGCATTGCTGATTTGGTGGAGATAAATTCCTTCAGTCTTTTTTTGTCTGTGAAGCTCCTGATTTCCCCTTCAATTTTGATTGATAGTCTTGCTGGGTACAGTATTCTTGGATTCAAACCCTTCCTTTGCATGACTTTGTATATTTCATCCCATTCCCTTCTGGCCTGATATGTTTCTGTTGAGAAATCAGTTGCTAGTCTGATGGGGGTTCCTTTGTAAGTAACTTTCTGTCTCTCTCTGGCTGCTTTTAAGATTCTTACTTTGTCGTTGTTGTTTGCCACTTTAATTATAATGTGCCTTGGCGTCTGTCTTCTGGGATTCATTTTGCTTGGGACTCTGCGAGCATCTTGGATTTGTGTGGGTTTTTTCTTCTCTATCTCAGGAAAGTTTTCTGTCATTATTTCTTGAAATACTTTTTCCACGTCTACCTCAGTTTCCTTTCCTTCTGGAACCCCTATTATTCGAATATTATTTTGTTTTGTAATGTCCCAAAGCTCCCGTAGGCTCTCCTCCTGCTTTTTAATCTTTTTTTCTAGAAGCTGCTCTAATTGGGTATTTTTTTCCATCTTGTCTTCTAGCTCACTGATGCGGTCTTCCGCTTCATCTAGTCTACTCTTGATGCTTTCTATTGAGTTCTTCATGGTAGCGATGTCATTTTTCATTTCTTCTTGGTTCTTCCTCAATTCCTGATGGTTCTTCCTCATTTCTTCTTGGTTATTGTCAAATTTCTCTTCCATTCTTTTTAGCCAACCAATAATCATTATTCTGAACTCTTGCTCTGGTAGGCTGCTTGCCTCTGGCTTGTTTACTTCCTTTTCTGGTGATGCCTGCTTTTCTTTCATTTGTGGGGTGTTTCTTTGTCTTCCCATGGTATCTCTTTTCAGGATGTCTGGTTATGTGGTGTTCTTTCTCTTGCGTTAGTTTATAGGTGCAAAATACAACACTACCATGTACAACACGAGAGGCACTTAACAGGAATGTATTTACAATATTAATAACCTCTAATAAAGGTAACCCCTAGCTAGGATAGGCAAATTAGGGTATAGGAGAGAAGGAAGGAAGGAAGGTAAAAATAAAATAAAGAAAAATTAAAAAAAAAAAAAAAAAAAAGTCAAAGAAGAAATAAAGTAATGACAAAATGAAGTTAGAAAACAGGGAGAAAAAGAAGAGAGAGAGAGAAAGAGAGAGAGAGAGAGAGAGAGAGAGAGAGAGAGAGAGAGAGAGAGAGAGAGAGAGAAGAAGAAGCAAACTAAAAAAATGGGAAACAAACTATATATATGTGGAGAAAATTGCCATAGATCGACCACTGAGCCCAGCCAATGCCGGTAACAATACTTGGAGATTAATACAAACTACAATACAATATCCACTATTATTAAGTAAGGTTATGATATACAGAAGTCAAAGAAACAAACAAAAACAGAGGATTTAAAAAAAAATACAAAGCAACAATAACAACACTGGAATAAGGATAACAATTTCACTGAAAAGCACCAATATTCACAATAATCAACCTTCACTCAAACAATGAGAAAAGGATAGAAAGTAGAACCGTTTTTTTTTTTTTTTAACTAGTTAATATAGTGCAGAGAGTGATATTTATACACTTGTATCAGGGGTTGGAACTTAGGTCTATGAGTATAGTAAGAGCTTTAGCAGGGGGTATACAGAAAGAATAGAGGAAAAACTAAAGCCGGAAAGGGATAGGATAAACTGGAGACTAAAAGGTTAAAGTTTAGTAAGAGAGTGATGGGTCGAATTGAGATAGGGTTGAATGATGCTATAGTAGAGATTAAAATAGAATGAAGGTTACTCCCAATGTAAAATAAAGACGAAGTAAAATGGTACTGGGGAGGAAAAGAAAAAAGAAAAAAAAAATTGCAAAATAGCAGTAGTAATAGTGAAGATAGAGATTGAAAAATGTAATAATTGAAAAGGTAAAATCAAGTAAGGAAAAAAGAAAAAAAATCGTTTCTGAAGTAAAAGATGTAAAAAATGAAAATTAAATAAAAAATGTAAAAAATGAAAATAAAATAAAGAATAGTATAATTAGCATAAAATTGTCCAGTAGAGTTCAATCACTTCCTCTGTTATTGTATTTGGTATGCCTGGTTCTTGGATCAGAGAGTCTTGCAGTTCCCAGCTTTCCACTGCACCTCAGTTTTGTAAGGTAGTCCTTAATTTTAGGCAGGCTATATCTTAGTTATTTGTGTCCATTTATTTTTGATTAATTAAAAGAAAAAGAAAAAGAAAAAAGAAAAAAAAAAAAAAAAAAAAAAAAAAAAAGGCAGTTTGTAGTTCAGCCCTTAGGTGTCAGTGTTACCGGTTTGACCTCCCAGACTTTGGTTGCTCTGGCCTTCTTTCTCTCTGGGGGCGGGCCCTCGCAGCTCTCCTGGGCTACAATATAGGCGGGGCCGCGGCCGCACTGGGGGCGGGGCCTCGCGGCGCCTCTGGAGGCGCGCTCAGGGCCGCTCTGGAGGCGGGGCCTCGCGGCGCTCGGGGCCGCGGTGCTCTGGGCCGCTCTGGGGCCGGGGCCTCACGGCGCTCCTGGTGGCGCGCTCAGGGCCGCTCTGGGGGCGGGGCCTCGCTGGAGCAATGGCGCTATTGCAGCCTGAACTCTCAGCCTAGCCACGCAAACTCTGACCTTTCTGTGGGTGGTTGAAGAGCTTCCTTGAATCCACCCGCTTGCTCCGATCGGGGCGCCACAGGTGCTCGATGGACTCCTCGGCTGTGGGTTTTCCAGGCCTCAGAGAAGCTGCTCCCTTCCTGGTAGGGTGGCGCCGCCTTTGCGCTGAGCCCGGAGCTCCGGGAGAAGTCGGGAGTGCTGGCCGCTTGGTCAGGAAAAATTGTCCAGGGGACACTTCCTTACCTTCCTAGAGTGATCCGCTGCCCCTTAGCTGCTAATCAACATTCCCTGAGCGACTCAGATGTTGCTTCTATCTGTTTTGGGACCGGGGTCAGAACAAGTCCATCTGTTCGGTCGCCATCTTCAAGCTCCGCCTTCCAGTATTTTTAAAAGAGCCTATAAACTCTCACTGCTCCTTTACTCTTTACACCTGAAAATATCACTGCTGCATCATTCACTCTATTTGTTTTCTTCTGTTTTACAAAAAGATGTAGTCCTATTTTCAAGACGCACAGCTCAATTGGTACCTGTATTAGTTGCCTATATCTGCTGCAACAAGTTATAAGAAACATAATGGCTTAAGCAATGCAAAATTCTTACCGGATTGTTCTAGAGGTCAGAAGTTCAACTAGGCTAAAGCAAAGTGCTGGTAGGTCTGTGTTCTACTCTAAATGTTCCAAGGGAAAATCCATGTCTTTGTATTTCCCATGTACAAAGGGTACAAAGGCCACCTACAGGCTTGCCCCTTGCCCCCTTTCCTTCTCTTTCAAAACCAGGAGGGCAGCATCTTCATATCACTTTCTGACTGACATTGTTTTCCTAATGATTACATTGGGCCCAACGCTATAAAACAGGATACTCTTTTAATAGTAAGATCCTTAACTTAATCATACATACAAACCCCCTTTTCCAGGTAAAGTAACACATTCTCAGGTTCCCGAGTTAGACTGAACATCTTGAAAAGGCTGTCATTTTTCTACTATACACAGTACCCATGACCTCATCCTATAGAACTTGTTTCTACCACCTAGCTCTGCCTTCTCTAGGTTCTTGTTTCTTCCCTTTGGTTTTAACTAAACTCCTTATTTCTTCGTTCATTAAAAATAACCCTTATTTCTTCGTTCATTAAAAATAACACTTCTTGGGTCCATTCTATCTTTTGAGTCTTATTTTTCATATACTTCAAACTAACAAACATCTTGAAAGAAAAAACTATACTTTGTTTCTAAATCCTCAATACCAATTCCCTTCACAGTTCTCATCCTACTTCTTTAACATTTCTTTGACTTATTTTGTTGTCTTTTTCCTTCTATAAACATGAGCAGAGCCTCCAGCCAATCACAGGTTCTTTCCTTCCCACTCTATTCCCACACTATCTTAAGTATATACCGAGGTTTCATCTAGCCACTTTGATTTCCTCATTCATCCAATATTAATTGAACACCTGCTCTGTGTTACTTATTTTCATAGACATTGGATAGGGATGACCTAGAAATCTACACTTCAGTTATAATATATCACAAAGCAATTCATTTCTCTTCATCCTCACTGCTACTGCCATCATTTGGACAACAAAAAATAGTCTATCTAGTTTCCCAGCATTTTCCTTTGCCACAATGAAATCTATTCCACATTCAGTACTCACAGTGACTTTTTGAAAATGAAATGATGGTGTAACTTTCCTGCTTTAAAACTTTTCAAAAGTCCCCTATTGTGCTCTGGATAATGTTGGGACCCCATAGCATGGCATAAAGCTTTTCTACACTCTGGGCTCTGATTTCATTTTCCAGCTTGTTTTTATTGCCTATGCCCACCCTTGTAGTCTATTTTCCTATGTACAAAGGGTACAAAGGCCACTTACAGGCTTGCCCCTTGTCCCTTTTCCTTCTCTTTCAAAACCAGGAGGGCAGCATCTTCATATCACTTTTTGACTGACATTGTTTTCCTAATGATTACATTGGGCCCAACCCTATAAAATAGGATACTCTTTTAATAGTAAGATATTTAACTTAATCAACTTTGCCAAATTAATTTCTATACCTTAAAAAAAACACTAAAACTTAGAATATTCTCTTTTCCTTTCTTCCCCTTCACACAATGTACCTTTCTCTTCTTTTCCCCACCCTCTTCCCACCACCTCTCACACACACACACTTCATTTAGAACTTCTCCTAGAGGTCACTTTGTTTAGAAGCCTTCCCTGCATACCCAAGTATAGATTAGGTGTCCCAGTTCTATGTTTTTCATATCAACAGCAATAAAAATGTAACATAATAGTATTACAATGTATGCATATTTTTTCTCACTGTCCATAATTGCATACTCCTTGAGGGCAGATTATGTGTTTTACCAGTATTATATGCCTAGCAGGTGGCACTATGCTAGCAAAATAAGATACATGTTTATTAACAATGTTGAATAAATGAATGAATAAAATTATAACATAGGACAAAGATTTTACTTGAGTATCAGTGTAGAACAAGAGAGTATTTCCAAATGGCCCATCTCTAGTCTTCGTGTACCACTATGAGGTTACTTCTATCTTTGTTTCCCAGACTCCACACCACACTAGGATTCAAAAGGGGAAGAATCTAGCCTTTTACCATCTGAAGTGGGAAATCCTATAGTACCCACCTTGGCCCACCTCAACCCCAAATCCCCCAATTTTCACAATCATTTATTACTATGGGTTAAGTCATTACATGTCAATGAGATAGAAATTCCTGTTCCAATGTCAACTTAAGTTGCACTAGGTTGAAAATCTGTCAAGTTATCTGTAGTTCTAGACACCATCATAAGAAATGATTTATCACAGGATCGCAGCAGATAAAACAGAGATTCTATAGGATCATACTAAAGCCACTGTAATTTTGCATGAGAATATGGGCTAGCAAGTGGTAAATATTGAGACTTGAGAGTGAAACTGAATAAGTGGGTTTGGCTACCTGTTGCAATGAAACCGAAACACGATGATAGCCAAACTCATGAGACAGGTGCTGGTGCAAAAGGAAAGAGATTTGCCCTAACCGATTTGGCTCAGTGTACAGAGCATCAGCCTGCAGACCAAAGGGTTCTGGGTTTGTTTCTAGTTAAGGGTATATACCGCAATATGTCTCACATTGATATTTCTCTCTGTCTTTCCCTCTCTCTTATACTCTCCCTGGAAATCAATGGGAAAATATCCTCGGGTGGGGTGAGGATTAAACAACAAATAAAAAAGAAAAGAGGTTTATTCAGGTGCTGACCTGGGAGAATGCTGGACTCCCTTTTCAAAGGCCATCTCATCTTCCTGTTTAAGCCAGTAATTCTTTTAATAAATAATATATATATATATATATATATATATATATATATATATATATATATATATATATATTATTGATTTTTCACAAAGAGGAAGGGAGAGGGATAGAGAGCTAGAAACATCGATGAGAATCATAGACCAGCTGCCTCCTGCACAACCCCCTACCGGGGATGTGCCTACAACCAATGTACATGCCCTTGACCAGAATCAAACCCAGGATCTTTCAGTCCGCAGACCGACGCTCTATCCATTGAGCCAAACCAGTTTCGGCAAGCCAGCGATTCTTACATGGATAGGAATTTTTTCTCAATCCATTTATATTGCTAGCTTTTGGTGTGCTCTGGGCCTTACCCAGTCATATTTCTAGCCTTTGGCATTCTCAGTGTAAGAACCTCTTCTTGTGCCATCTTGGCCAATGGGGAAGACCCCCCCTCCCCCCCAATGCTCCTTGACTGTACATGGTATCAGTGTCAGTGGGCTGCAGGGGCTGCTTTCAGGAAGCCTGGAGATGCTACAACCCTCAGCCTGCTTCTGAATGCTGGACACAATGCCCACATATTATCAGGGGAGCTGGTTGGAGTCCGTATAGCACCCTTAGATCCCAGTTTGCCTGCATCCTCTGTGCAGCCTGTGCATGGCCCACCTGTCTGACTGACTGTCTATAGTAGTAAGAGGAGGACAGAACATAGAAAAGATAGCACTCCAGTAGCCAAGATGAGTCTGAAGGCATGAGGCTCTTGGGATACCCCTGGGAAATGAAATGCTGCTTTAAAGGAATGGGTTATGCACCAACGCCAACTGTGGCTTGCAGCCTTGGTTCAAAGAAGCAAGAAATTTAAGATCATGGGGATTTCAAGAGGCCAAAGGCAAGAGAGAAAAGATGCTGATCAAAATATCCCTTGGAGATTGCTAACAATGCTATTTAATAGAGGGTATATTTTAATGAAATGGAATATTTTAAGTTTAACTTAGCCTTCAAAATTAATTAATCTTTCCAGAGCTCTAGAGAATAAATAATTATTTGAATCCAGCTTTATTAAATAATACAAATTCAGCTCATTGGTAATAAAAATAATCATAAGTCACCAGAGGAAGCTGAGAGATCTGACCTTTTAATTAAAGATCAGCAGTCTCCAGCAACAGTGTGCTAAAATCATAAAAGCAACATGACCTTTAAATATCTTTGCTAAGGATGAAAATGGGGTAAATGCATGTGTGTGTATATATATATATATATATATAGTACTTTCCCACAGCATTGAGACTGAAGATGCACTGATCTCCAAAAATTTGAAAAATCAGCATAATTCTCAATAAAGTTAAGGTAAAAAAAACAAATTGAAATTTTATTTTAATATAATGGCCCATGCATACATGTTACTTATTTATATTATCTTTGCAATCACTAGAAAAATTTCCAATATAAAATATTCATCCAGTTTTTAAAATATGTACTTAAAATATTACTTTGTTTTTCCATGTAAATCAAGATCAAAATCAAGTGACTATCTTAATTAAAGTTCATAGTAAAGCAAGGAACAAAAAGTAAATTAAATTTGACAAGACAAAAAAAAGGTGATAAATTATAGAAGAATACAGGAGTATGTCACAGACCCTAGGTTAGGGAGCATAGGCAGGAACCAGAAAAATGATCAGAACAAAGACTCCTTTTGGGGGCAGGGGCAATTGTGCCTTCTCTTTTAATCAACCTCTCACATTCTCTCTCATTCTCTCTCTCTCTCTCTCTCTCTCTCTCTCTCTCTCTCTCTCTCTCTCTCTCTCTCCCTCTCTCCCTCTCTCCCTCTCTCCCTCTCCCTCCTTCTCCCTCCCTCTCCCCCCTTCCCTCCCTCCTTCCCTCTCTCCCTCCCACCTGGCTTTCTCTGTTCCATTGGCACATAGCCTAAACAAGGTCACTCCAGCCTCACTGTCACATGATATCCCAGTTAGAGTGTTAAAAAAAAACTGGTCCATTTCCCAGTTCTCAAGGAAGAAAATCTGTTTAACATAATCTTCCTGTACTATGGACACTTTATGCGATATAATGTGGGGTGTTGGCCAGGCCATATACAATTATTTTAACACTTTTCTCCCATAGGGTGGCACCTGCAGCTTTGTTAGTATTATCCCTTGTGCTCAGATGGATGAAGAACTGGACACCTCAGCCAAAAGACACATTGTAATATTTAACATTATATTTAATATGTATAAGCATATTTCCAGATGGAAATAATCAATCTCCCCCAAAATGACATTAACCTGTTATATGGAGTCATGCTAATTTATTTAGGAAGCATTCATTTCTCTCCCAAATATATCACAATTTAAAGCCAGTTACAGAGCTGAAGAAAAGCATATATTTCAAGACACTAATTCAAAATTCTATATCCAGTTGAAGCAAGAGACAGTCAACCTTAACTATAAAATGGAAAATATCATCATCACTTAGATGAAAACTGTATGATTCTTCTATTACAAGAAGTGATACCTGCTTCACTTGGCGGTATCACACTTATCTAACACCCTTCTCTGAGGGGCCAGAGGTGTGATTCAGGTGCCATTTAATTAGTCCTTAAAATAACTGTCTCTGAAAGAAAAGAAACAGTATCTAGGTTCCTGATTTTAAAGTCAAAACTCATGCTCAGCATGCTATTTAAATTCTACACAATAATCCAGTTACTGTCATCAGACCTGTTTAAAGAAATCTGTTTTCTGGGATGGTCAAGGGATATGGTGAATCTAAGCTTCTACTTGATAATTAACATGCTGCATGAGACAACTTTCAAAGAATGAACAGACCTTGAACTTTCTTTTGATGACTCAGAAGGCACTTTGTGAAGCCACAGGGTCTCAGAGCTCATGTTATGAACATCAGTTCTCTTTAAATAGCAACTGTGGGAAGAGACCACTTAATGGAGAGTTATTGGCAATAGAAGGCCAGGTAAATCGGCTTTTACTAATACAATAAAATATGTATGTTGCAATATTATATATGTATAACTTGTTTTGCAGAAGGCTGAATTCTTTGAGATTTTATTTCAAACTAGATCATATACAACAATTCTGAAATCCCCAGAGGTTAAAGAACAGGTGTCTATAAAGAAAAAATGTTTGCCTTATAAGCAGTGTTCCCAGTAATTTGTTTAAGTTGTGATCAGACAACCATGCTATATCAGCAACAAACTGTGAAGATAGGAAACATGTAGAAATCACTGCTGTAATCCAATAGAATTTCCACCAATATTGTTATTCAACGCACATTAAATGACCTACATAATTACTAATATGCCACCTACAAACTAGGTTTTTATGTGTATGTTTATTTTGTTTGTTTATTTTATATTGATTTCAGAGAGAGAGAAAGGGAGGAGAGAGAGAGAGAAAAACATCTATGATGGGAGAGAATCATTGATCAGCTGCCTCCTGCATGCCCCCCACTGGGGATTGAGCCCATAACCCAGGCATGTGCCCTGACTGGGAATTAAACCGAGACCTCCTGGTTCATGGGTTGATGCTCAACCACTGAGCAATACCAGTCAGGCTAAACACATATGTTTTTAAACATACATTTACTAACATTAGTTTTGTGATAAATGCTATGCTAAATGTTATGAGTACAAAATAAGACCAGTACCTCAAATATGCACATGGAGAGCCCAATCTGCTCTGAGGAATGAGGAGTGAAAAAAAACTAAATCTCTCTGAAGGAGGGAATATATAACTTGATTCTGAACACATAAGTAGGAGTGTACTAGGAAAAGGACAGGAGTGCAATAGATACAAATAGATTATAGGGGCAAAGGCGTAGTGGCAGCACAAGCACTGGAATGTGTATAAGAAAAGGCAAGCAGCCCATCACAGCTGGAGTATCAAGTGTCAAGTGCGAATAAGTTTGAGAAATGAAGGAAGAGCCAGATCAAGAAAGGTCTGAAAAGCAAAAATGCCCTATTAATTTCTCTTTGTAATTTTAGGTCTTTAGCATCATTATAGGCACATACTGACCCCATTTAATCATCATACTCACTACACAAACTAAAAGCAACACAGGTCTCAGATTCTCAGATTTTAGCCTCTAAACCTGAAATTACCCTCCAAGCATCTATTCTTCCCCGCCTTGTTGCAGAACTAAGTGTCCCTGTGCTTTATCAGCTAAAAGCCAAAGTGCCTGACCTCTCTCTTGCCCCAGTCAAATAATCTTGATGCAGAATATTCTGAGACACCTGATCCTCTTGACTACAATATTTTGAATTGCTTTCTAGGCTTCATGGATTAGAAATGAACATGATCACAGTTCTAGGAGGAATATTTCCCCACATCTAAGAATCCTGGGGAAGAACAATGAGAGAAGATAAGGCCAGTATTAATAAAGGAAAAAAAAAGTAATAGTAATGATGACAGACAATTTTCTGATAATGGCATTTACCGAACTCACATAACACTCTGCTAGGGGTTGATAAGTATCATCTTGCTTAGTCTTATGAGGTAGTTATTGTCTCCATTACATAGAAGAGGAAAAAGCCCTGAGAGGTTACATAAGTTACTCAAGGTTTCACAATTAGTATGTAGCAAGATTCAAACCTAGGTCATTCTAACTTCAAAATGGAAGTAATCTAAAATACATACCTTACCAAGTGGAAGAATAATGGCAAAATAAGAACTAATTTATTTTTTGACTCAGGTAACTAAGGATAAAAAAAAAAAAAAAAAACAACCTTCAGCCAAAACCTGTTTGGCTCAGTGAATGGAGCTTCAGCCTGCAGATTGAATGATCACAGGTTCGATTCCGGTACTGGGCACGTACCTTGGTTACAGGCACATCACCAGTGGGAGGTGTGCAGGAGGCAGCTGATCGATGGTTATCTCTCATCAATGTTTATAACTATCCCTCTCAATTCCTCTCTGTCAAAAATCAATAAAATATATTAACAACAACAACAACAAAAAACAACCTTCAAGAATAGCAAGGGAATGGATGTTTAATTCTTTCATGGATATATCAACTCTCTAGCTCCTAAATTCCCTTAATTCCTTACCCCATTCCCACCTAATAATCCTCCAAACAGTAAGAAAGAAAATAAAATTATTCTAGCCCCAGCTAGTTTGCCTCAGGGATAAAGTGTAGGCCTGCAGACTGAAGGGTCCCAGGGCATATGCCTGGGTTGCAGGCTCCATCCCAGTAGGAAGAGTGCGGGGGGGGGGGGGGGGGGGGCGGGCAGCTGAACAATGATTTTTCTCTCATCATTGATGTTTCTATCTCTATATCCTTTTCCCTTTATTTCTGAAATCAATAAAAATATATTTTAAAAATAAAATAATTCTATTGCTAACGACTTAAAATGTATGGTATTTGGAGAAAGAAAGGGACTTGAATCTGAGCTTCCGTTCAAACTATCTGAGAAACTTTAGGCAACCTTTCTGAGCCAAGCTCATATTATCTGTAAACTGGATACTATAATTAGACCATGAAGGAAAATTATCTACCAAAATGAGTTTGGCTTAGAAAATGCACACAAATTGAAAAAATATATTCAATCATACTCTCTTATCACTGCCTCAAACCTCAATCTTTTAACATTTATATATGTGTATCCACCAAACTCATAAATTAATTGGTTTATTGATGTTATTAAAGTATCCATTTACTTTTTTCTTACTCCTAGAGGGCTAAGGATTGCTGGGGAAAAGTTATGTGAATATCATGATGGGCTCTTTTATATCAACTCTTGTTATCCATCCTTGGTTGTACTTTCAGAGATGATTGACAATGCTTTGATTTTTCACCAATCCAGCCTACTTGGGGAATCTTTCAAGGGACCTATGCTAAAGATATTCCACTTTTCTCAAGGTGCTCAAGCCTTCTATTTCAACAGATGACCTCTTCTATCTGCTTTTTTTGAGGGGAAAGGAACATTTCATATGAATTATTTCGGCTCTCAGTGATCCAACTTCAAAAATTCCCTATATTTTTACCTTTCTTTCTTTTAATTCTTACTTCTTATTTCAAAGGAAGAAGTATTCACTGCTTTGAAGACTAATCTATGAATCTCTGCTGTCAGTTCTTTTGGCATCCACTAATACCTTACACTGTGAGTTCGGCCCTTCTTCCTCTTACATTTATAGTCATTTTTCTTTGCAATTGAGTACTTCTCTTTGACCCATAAATCTGTTCAAATCTTACTCTAATTAAAACATTATGCCATTCAATAAAGTGCCTAGGAAATAGTACACAATCAACAGATATTTATAAAATGAATGCAAAGTATCTTTTCAACAAGAAAACATATTATAGCTCTCATTCTCTTTACTCAATGTTTGTTAAAAGAGTAGTTTATACTCAGTTCTGCTTCTTCATGTCCAATTCCAATTCACTGCTCAAATTACTCTAATCTGATTTCTGCCTTCACCTCTTCACAGATATTGCTCTAACCAAATTACCAATGAATGACCTCTTTATCACCACATCCAGTGCCCTTGCCAAGTGAAATTCTATTCAACTTCAGACTACATATGTCAGCATTTATCCACTGGCTTCAGTGATACATTTATTCACTCATTTGGCAAGTATTTCTCGAGCAATTACCAGGCTGAGACACAAATACAACAAATTCTCTGAACTCAAGAAACAGATGAGATATGAGTATGCACAAATCTCTTTATCACATTTCTTTCATTACTCTTGTTCCAATATCCTTGTGAGCTCCTTTCCTTCATCCTGCTTCATCAACATAGGATTTGCACAAGAAAATATCCTCAGTCTTTATTTCTCACACTAGACCCCCACTCTTAGTGATGCTACCAGTCCTATTGGTTACACCTATGATATCTTCCAAGTCCATATTTTTCACTCTAAATTTTTTCTTGAGAATCATGCTGCATGCATTTCCAGCTGCCTACTGAAAATCTCCATCAGAATATACAAGTAACTCCCAAGCTCAGCATGTCCTGATCTGATTTCATCATCTGTCTCCTCTAACTACTCCAGTGATTCCATGTTTGATTTATGTATTAAATTTCTCCCAGTTGATTATGATTTATATAATGATATAACCTTTAAAGCCTCCCTCCCTTTGTGTATCTGTTCTATTCACTAAAATTCTGTAGATCTTTCTCCTGTCTTTTTATCTATCCCACCTTCTCATCTTCTCTGCCAGTAGACTGGTTCAAGGCATCATCAGAAATCACTTAAGCAATTATAGTAGCTTCTTAACTATTTCCCATCCTTCAGACTTCCACACTTCAACCCAACATTCACGGTCCCATCAGACTTATGTTTTTAAATCAGAGCTCTCACCTTCAAAAATCAGTGAAGGGTTGCTATATCATAAAGAATGAAATCTATTAAACTAGTTCTCCTAATAATCAATTTATTAGTATCATCTCCCATAACATACTTTTCATGCACTTTATATTCTAACCACAGGAAACTCCTCACTGTTCTTGTTTGGAACCTGTCCTACATTTTGTTTTTAGTAGATCTTTTCAGCAGCTCATAATGCCCTTCCCCAACATCTTTATTTGCTGGGTAATAAACTTTCAAGTCCCAATTAAAATCCTAGTTAAAACCAAACCACTTCTTATATACTCCTGTTATATTTTGTTTGAATTATACTTATAACACATTTTATAGTCTTGTTTCTGGATTATCCTAAAGCCTGTCTTATAAATTTTATTTAAATATCAAGTTATTAATTTATTGAGGATGGAATTGTGACCCATTAGCCTTTATATCCACCACATCTGGCCCAGTTGGTACCTTGTCTAGAGTAGATGCTCAATAGCCATTGATTTGAATTGAAGTACAAACAACACCTGGCAGAAAAAGCATCATCACAGGAATGTTGCAGAAGTAAAGTGATCAAATTATTTCCTGGTTAATTATAGGAGGAAGATAGAAATCAGCAGGGTTCTGAAAATTTGAAGAGTACTTCAAGGGGCAAAAGGAACAAAATGGGAAGGCTGAAACTTCTATGAAAAATTTGGCAAACTACAGTTTTGCCCCCTGCCACAGCTTTCCTAATGTTCACTTCAACAGAGAAAAAAAATCAGTGTATAAAGTTTGCCTGCTATCCTGAATGGGAAAGCACATTCATATCTTAGACTGATAATTTAGCATCAACTTGAAACCATATTCCTTGTTTCTCCCAAGTGACAATTTATGCTGCTTACTACCATGGTGAACTGTGAAGATATAGTTATCATTATTAAGTGGCTTTAATTCCTATGAAATATGATTCATAGTATTATGTCCACATATATGTAATGTTTTATAGTACAATAATGGTATAATGGCCTATGCAAATCAAATTTAAATAATTCAAATCATATTTTAATTCTAATTGCTATTACCACAGTATTCTTTCTTCCATCCTCAAAAGCTACTGTATGCTTTAGGATTTAGAGATAATATAACTGTGCACTCTACCCAAGAGAGAAGGCCCTTTACTCTGCTTACATAAAATGCAAACCACTCCCATCTTCTAACTTACAAGTTAGAGAGCTTGGTGTGATCCTCCCTCCCCTCCTCACATTTGTAGATCACCCAAAGAGAAAATAACAAGAACATGCTACAGTACTCTTACTGCCACGATGGGCCTCATCCCATGGATCATTATACATATTTACATTTATCAATTTAATAGATATTCACCTAGTATCTAATATGGGCCTGGCACTGTGATAGTCAGTGGGGGTACTGGATAAACATGGCCTTTGAGTTCATGAATTCAGCTTTTTTTAAGTTAACTCCTCTAATTAAAGCAGATACATTTATTCTTAATATCTGTATAATATTAATAAAATAATTATTTATTTACTAGAGGCCTGGTGCATAAAATTTGTGCACTAAGGGTGGGGAGTCCCTCAGCCTGGCCTGTGCCCTCTCACAGTTCGGGAACCCTGCAATTGATCACCCCAAAAGGTAAGACCCAACCACCCACAACAGCATTGCTGCGGGTAGCCTGGGTCCCCCTCTTTAGGGCGATTGTGGAGCCCCCCGGATTGATTGCCCACTGGCCAGTGATCTGGGCCTCCTTCTGCAGGGTGATCATGGGGTGATGGCCGGGCCTCCCATCAATCACATTGCACCTGCCTTGGTTGGCTTGGTGTCATTGGGTGCCATAGCATGGTCATCAGGACGGTCATTCTGCTGTTCGGCCGTTCAGTTGATTTGCATATTATGATTTTATTATTATATATTAAACATTAATCAAATGACCACTATGTACCAAGCTCTAGACAAAGGGAAATTTTCCATTTTGGAGGGGAGAGAAAGTGGGTAACTCAAACTCTCTCAGAACTGCCTGTCACTTTAGGTTTTTACTTTCTATTCTAATCAGCAGCTTTCAATTATTTCTAACTCAATACCTAGACTTAGAAAATGGGCTCTTGCTTCATAGAAAATATATCAAAGCTCATACATAGACTCACTCAGAACTGATTCATGACACAGGTGCTTTAAATTGTATCTTCTACTTGACTCACTTGTTTAGATGCCTCTGATTACTGGCCCCTAACTAGTTGGCTAACATTATACCATCCACTTTCCTCTGTTCTTCTAACTCCTGAGGATCACCTCATAGCCAAGCATTCTCCAAGACTATGAAACTAACATGGATTTAGCTCCCTGATGGTTTTATTAACTGGTTCATGTATAACTGGCTTCCTACTCAGAAACTGACCAACTCTTTTATTCTCATGACTTTTCTAACACTAGATTTTTCACCTAATGATGACTTATAGTCTGCCTTGAACTCTGATACCCATATGACCCTAAGCCCCTTTAAAAAAATGATTGTGACTCTTTTTTTGGTGCACTCAACCTGCTGCTACCACTTCTATCACCTATTTCCTCCTCATGCCTTCTGTCTCTAGGTCCAATGTGTTCTTATGTATAGGAAATTCAGGTGGAAAACTGAAATTGAGATAATTCACTTTTCTGAGAACTCTCCCTATTAAATTGGTTCAAGAAACTTCTAAAGCCTTCTAAGGCCTCTTCTGTAGAAAAACTCCCCACTATCTTATCTATTTTAAAGCTATGACTCAAAGGCAAGGTCATTATCTCTTAAAGTTTACTTATTAGAAACTCTGTAGTAGCAAGGACCTCTTCCATTAATATGTTTATCAGTTTAAGGCTAGGAACTTGAGATTAAAATTTTGCATTGTTTTTCTAGAACTTTAGAACACTACAACAATTTGCATAAAGATCCCTAGGGTTTGTTAGAGACTTGAAGATGGTAATCTTGTCATATCCCCTACGTAAAAATTAAGATAATCTCCTAGAAGGAGGTAACCAAAGGAATACTGTAATTCTTAGGCCATATAAAAACTCATACCAAGCAAAGGGAGATCTTACTCTTACAAATCCTGCCTCAAGACATTGTCAAGCTCTCTTGGGAATCAAGTAGAACCCTGTGGTGACCCTAAAAAGACTTCTCAGGACAACTCTGGGGTATGGGAGTCAAACAGCCTTACAAGTTCTAGCACTTAAAGGACTATAATCCACAGAAGAACAGCCATGCAGTAGAACTCAACAGAAAGCTAACTATGATGTCACATTACCATCCACAGTGATAACATGATAAGGAATATAGCATGGTGGTACCCAAGAGAAAGCAGTGTGGCCTATAGATAGGTCTAGAATGAGATGCATGGAATCTACTTCCCTAATATGCACATAAACACTTGACCTAAGGAGTTTGGGAACCAGAGTTTTCTCCGTAGTAATGAAGACATTTCAGTACAAGAGAGCTACATCTTGCCATTATACATCCTGTAGAGGAAGTGAGCTAAGTGATAGGCTATCAGTTTGTACATAAAGGATATGACATGAAGTCCCAACAACAGAGGAAAGACATTGGGTAATAATAAATCCTGGTATGTCAAAGATACCAACAGAAGAAATCAAGGAAAATACAATAAAGAGAACCCGCATATGGTTCTCAATTTGAAGGTAAACTCTCCAATGACAATAACTTTGGTAGGACCCCTAATACACTGTCCTGGAGAGAAATTGAGATAATTCACTTTCCTGAGAACTCTCCCTATTTAATTTAACAACTTGTAATAGCCCCACTGTGTCTCTGAAAACCACAGAGCAATAAGCCATGTTGTCAGTGAAGATAAAACAATGTGAAAATCTTTCTGATGGCTGTGATCAACAAGTTCAGATCTGAAATATTGACAAGGGGAGCTAGGGGAGGAAGGACGCAGTAAGGGGAAGAAAGAAAACCATTTCAGCTCCCAAATCTCTGTGTGCCAGACTTTATCCACCTAACCCTGAAGTCAAAGAAAGCATTTCCACACACTTTCCCACATTTGTTTCCCCTCCCCAGTTTCCCAGAGGCTCTTCAGTCTCAAACAGGAGATAATCTTCAGATCAATGAGGGCTGATGTCAAACTCTTACTAAGCCATGTTTTCCCAGCTGGGGGTAAATTCCGCTTGCTTGGATGTAAAACTTCCTAATTAGAAATGTCAAGTCTCTGTTTACATTGCAAGGAAAGAACTAGGAGTGAGGAATACTAGGATATACAAATTTTAAAATTAACTCTTCCCTCACTCTGAATTTCAAGGCCTTGGGCAGTGAAACCTGCTTTTCTGCTTAGTGGGATTTGGGGGCTGCAGGAGCGTGGGGTGCTACATGATGGGTGGGAGCTAGGAAAGCTCTTAAATAATTGATTCTTGCCCTAGCCAGTTTTATTCAGTGGATAGAGCAACTGCATGCAGACTTAAGGATCCTGGGCTCGATTCTGGTCAAGGGTACATGTCTGGGTTGCAAGCTTGATCCCCAGTAGGGTGTGTGCAGGAGGCAGCCAATTAATGATTATCTCTCATCATTGATGTTTCTATCTCTCTCTCCCACTCTCTTCCTCCCTGAAATCAATATAAATATATTTTTAAAATAATAATAATTGACTCTTGAGTAGCTGGAGAAGATAGTTAAGAAATCCTCTGTTCCAGAATACTGCTAATCCAAGTCCTTACTGCATTGACTTGAAATCTCTGTCTGCCTTCTATGAGTTAAGACTTTAAAGGACCATCAAAAAGATTGAAAAAAAAATGCCTGGTAATAGAAATGAAGTCATATTTTTTCATTAGCACCTTTATTCAAATATGTTTATCATAGTAATTAAGGGTATGTGTATGTAGAGGAAATGTATGAGAGGGTGTTTAAAATGTCACCTTATTCTTTGGGTGGGAGAAAACATGAGAAAAGCAGACAGAGTGACACAATTTGATCATATGATACTATATCACTTCCAATTAAAAAAGGATTTGGTGTGTTGAGCTAGCAACTTCCCTGTTAGCTTGTATAGTTCTCAGGATAACTGAGAAAGATTTGGATGCATTTTTTAAAATCAGGAAGTGGAGAACTTCTATTCCTCCTATGTATCTCATTTCTCCAAGTGGTTTTGAGCTCATGTCAGGGTATTATTATTTTATAGGTTCAATCACCAGCTGACATTTATTATTGAAGGTTGTTTGCTACTGGAGCATTGAAAATGATAAAGTAGAAAGTGATGTTTGTCTGTTGTTTTCAAAAAGCTAAAGATATATACTATATATATATATATATATATATATATATATATACACACACACACACACACACACACACACACACACACACACAAATATATACACTAGTAGCCCGGTACACAAAATTTGTGCACATTAAAAGGGAATTAATTAGAGGAAATGTTTTAATATAGCTATTTGCCCTTTCTCTATAATAGAAGTGTCAAAGATGAAAAAAAAATTAGTAAAATGTGTATGAAAATCTCCCTCCTGTCAGAGTCTGGGGAGCACTGGGGGACCCAAAATCAAGTCCCTGCCCACCCACACATGCCTCAAAATTGCTGGATAACCAGACCCAGTTGGCCTCAGCCCAGTCAAGACCCACAGGGCAGGGGGCACAGCTTCAAGTCCCCCAACCCCAGCGCCAGAGTTGGGGGCACAGCTTCAGGTCCCCTGCCTGGCCTCTGGTCCTCTGGTGCAAGGGTTCAAAGGTATGATGACCATTTGCATATTAGCTCTTATTATATAGGATATACTGTATATAT
This sequence comes from Pipistrellus hanaki, assembly GCF_964339955.1. Taxonomy (NCBI): domain Eukaryota; kingdom Metazoa; phylum Chordata; class Mammalia; order Chiroptera; family Vespertilionidae; genus Pipistrellus; species Pipistrellus hanaki. The sequence goes on along the minus strand of NC_140524.1, from coordinate 28,007,458 downwards.
TAGTAATAAAGGAGAGATGGCCAGGTGATTTATCCAAGTTCTAATTGGATAATATTAATCATAGTCTTATCCCCAGTGCCAGTTTCAAGCAACTTTCCTGTTGAGTTTCTGGCTGAGGTAGGCATGCCAGGCAGAAAGAGAGGCCACCAGCTGTCACAAACCCTTATCCTCTGTCAGGCTCACCTCATCTGTTAAAAAATATAGAAACTTATAAGATGTTCAGTGCATGACAGGAACCCCATGCACCATTAGTTTGGTTTCATGGGGCACCATGACCAGCTCCATCAAGTCAGAAGTATTAGATTTGTTGTTGAAGAAGTGGTATGCTCTAGAAGCAAAATGGGTAGGTGCTTTCTTTCTTTAATGTGATCTTATTAATACGGCACCTGAATTTGTTTCATTTTTCTTTTGAAAGCTGTTAAGTAGAATAAGGAGTTCAGTTGGAGTTAGGTGACACATGGATTTTGCTATGGGACAAAGAATACCCAGCATGGCAAGAGCTAGGTGACAATTACACTGCATGCTAGGGATTTCACTATTTCTCTGTGTGTGTTTTTTTCAAAATGAAAATTTGTACATTTATGTGCTAAAGAACAACTTAATAATTATTACAAAATTGACATTTACAGGTTACCAGATACATTAATTTAAACAAAACAAATTAGCTGAAACGTAACTGAACATGTTTTCTCTTTAATTCTTTGTGGTGAGAACCAAGGACTTTCCCCCTGAAGGGTGAAGACACAGAAGCTTCATTATGCCAATATTTAAAAAACAAAAAGAATCAGATTGAAAGATCAAACCCTACTTTCTGTGGTGCGATCTTCTGTATCAGCATGCCAGAGAATGGCCAAAATCCCAAAAGGCAGGCAGACGAATGGAAGAGTTCAAAACCTTTGCTATAGGACTCACTCATGTTAAAAAAAAAAAAATAGGTGACAAGGAACAGGTTAAGAAAATGATGGAACTGAATGGAAAACAGGAGGAAAAATAAGCCATGTTCTTCAGTTCCAACCCCCTCCAGTCACAATTCCAGAGTAAGAGCATATACTGCATATACAGTAGTAATATTTTATGCTCTTTATGCAACAGGCAAGATATGTCTCTCTTTTTTTCTTGAACCACAGGAGTAACTAACTAGCTTTTCACTTACAGACAAGTGCTAGTCATTCATGTTTATGATACAAATGACAAGCACCAAAACATTAACGGCTGCAATTTGATGTCAAATCACATTACTGGCTAAATTTTTAAAATATTTAGTAATTCTAATCTTCATCAAATGACAGCTATTCGTTTTTCTATACACATAGTATTGGGATATACAAATGTGTGTACAGAGAATACATATATGCACTGGCAGATGACACTCCAAAAGGCATGTATGAATTATCCCATGAAATAGAAGCTGCACTATAAATAAAGCAGTGCAGGTTTCCAATGACAAAGAACACCTAAAAGTCTTGGCTAAAAAGAGGGATTTTTAAAAACATGTTTAAGTAATAGATGTTATTTATGGAAATTTCTACACCAGGTAACACAATATTACTTTTATGAAAAGGGATTTCACTATTTCTTATATATTTTTTTAGCACTGTCTACACTGCCATTGGCCCTGAGTTGCAAGCTTTGACTTGCTTAGTTGAACCATGACAAGTCATGACCTTTATCCCTATCATGTCCTTCCCAAGATAAGAATAAAGGTCAGGGAATGACTTCATGTCTCAATGTGGGTAAGTAAACCAGTGCTATACTTTAAGAACCACATCTGGCTGTCTCTGTAGGTGGCATATATGTTGAACTACACATTTCACAGTAAGGCCATGAGACCCTTAAGGATACTCACAAGAGTACAAGAAATGAGAGTCTATTATCTCATTCCAAGACCTAGGATTATTTTACATATAGACTGAAAAGAAAGCATTATACACTAGCTGATCACATTATGTGGCTTCCCATACTCACCCACTGAGGACTTTTCAAATGCACAGAAGTCAGTGAGGGGAAAAAAAATCCTGCAATCAATGGACAATACAGGCCAGGAACTTAAGTGAGATTGAGGGCACAGAATCTAGGCTTCATTGGACCCCAGAGCTGGATTCTGGACTTAGGCAACAATACTGACTGCTGAGAATAAAATTCATGTCTCTTAGAGGAATTTAGTCCCTATCTATGGTCAGCTGCAGGAAATATTTATAGAGAAAAAATGTAGAAAAGCAAGCCTCTCTAAAAACAGCTACCCTGGCCCATCTTCATCAAAGGAAAAGTGACTTTGCATGCTTCGAGGTGACAGAACTCTGAAAATGACTATGCCCAATGCTGGGTTTGTGATAGCAGAATTGCTGTTGCTGGGCTGATTTATTCCTATATATGGCCACCTTCTAGCCAGAAGATAAATGACCTATCTTCCATGTCCTTAACTTCACCAAAGCACTCCCAGACGTAGAGGCCAAGGAAGTCAAGGTTCTGAGCAGAGTGGGGTAGTTTCTTTTTAAAAAATTGAATTATGAACATTTGAGTTAATAACTTCTCTTATTTAGTCTGTGTTTTGGAAAAGAGCTTCTATGCTAGCTTTGCTATCTGACACGAAATATCAGTTGTTTTAGCATTCCCTAGTGCTAGACTAAAAAGAAAAATTGCCAGAAGCGTCTTGCATTTTCCCACACTCATCAAAGTAAACTAGCAATCAAATCCTTCCCATGTGCACATTCCTGCGCTTGGATGTATCTGGTGTGTTTCGCTTAGAATTACAAAGAGTTTTTGGCATCAGACCCTTTAAATGATACAGTTCAAAGTCTCCACAAGGTCTTGCTCTGATGAACTGTCCCAAATAGCCAAAATAAATGTTTTACTTATACTTAGAGATGTAAAGATTGCTGAAACTCATTTGAAATTGTAAATGATAAATTTTAAAGTTTTTGAGAGGCAAATAAATACATAGAGTATTGTTCTGTTTAATTGTATGCTCTGCACCTGTACTGTCAAAATGATAGAGCTTATCTACTAGAATAATTTAACTGTAGGCTAAGGGACATGCCAGCTACATGTAGTCCCCAGAAATTTAAGAAGTTTCTTTTTAACTTTAATTTACCTTCTGCTGATGATCTGTGGGCTGAGTGAAGCATGTGGGGACTACTCAGCATAAGATGTAGAAATTCAATTTCAAAGGCTCTTATTATTTAAAGTAAAAAAGGGGGTGACAATGGAAGAATATCATGTAAGGAAAAATATCCTGAGAATAATTTACATCTAAAAAATTTGTACTTTAGAAAATTAACCTTCATTCGAAACGCTAATAGCAAGATACCCATGAAAATACACACATGGTGACAAAACAAGCCAGGGGAAAATTATTTGGGGGGGTGGGGGAGGAATGAAAAAAAAATCCCAAATCAAATTTAAAGAAAATATCCCTTTATTAACTTTTGGTTGAGAATATGTTTGTATATTTTCACAAAACAACTCCGAGACCATCTGGAATCCTGTAACAAAGAGGAATAGACAGAAGTGCTCCAGCCATGAAGACAGAAGAGACACAATTCAGGAATGGAAGACACTGAGGATGCCTCAGCATACCAGCAGACAGCAGCTGTGTGTTACTGAAGGATGCCCAGGACCAAACCAGAGATGGGCAGACCTACATTACAACCATTTGTCCACCAATCAGATCTGAAATATCATGGCTGACATGTACACATAAGGAACTATTTGACATTGAAATTAGGACTCAAAAGAACTGTTGGCCCAGAAAGGAACTCGCTACAGACTGATTCATTTGCCTCTCAGCATAACTATTATGGCTTGTTGCAGTTTAGGTTCTTACAAGGGTATTTCTTGGATCACATGATCTCACACATCTAGAGGAAATAATGAACAACATAAACTGATGAACAAAAACAGACCCAGAGAAAGAGAAGCCGCGATCAGACTCTCAAACCTCAGAGGGAAAGTAAGGGAGGGTGGGGATAAGGGGAAGAGATCAACCAAAGGACTTGTGTGCATGCATATGAGCCTAGTCAGTAGCCATGGGCAACAGGGGGATGGGGGCATATGTAGGGAGGGGTTTGGTATGGGAATGGGGGGATAAGGACAATTATGTGAGACCATAATCAATAAAATAAATTTAAAATTTTTTCAAATGACTTTTTGTCCATTCCTAGGAAACCTATACTATGCTCTCTTCCTGTCCTCTAGAAGGAATATGAATTTTTATCATTGGAATATAAACATTCCTTTATACTTCAGTATTTTGTATCTACTATAGGGTCATAAACATACTGTAAGTTTTATTTTATATAGTCTATAACTTAAAAGAGAGAAAGGGAGAAAGATAGAAATATCAATGATGAGAGTGAACCATTGATCAGCTGCCTCCTGCACACCCCCTACTAGTGATGGAGCCCACAACCCAGGCATGTGCCCTCACTGGGACTAGACTTGTGACCTCCTGGTTCCTAGGTAGATTCTCAACTACTGAACAACACTGGCAGGCTATAGTGTAAATTCCATTTAGAAAATACTGGCAAATTAAAGATAAAGGGTATATGCCCAGATCAGGAATTTGCATGGGCTTTTAAACATAAAAAATGCACTTACAAAGGTTTTTAATAGTTTTTTTAAAAAAATATATTTTATTGATTTTTTACAGAGAGGAAGGGAGAGAGATACAGAGCTAGAAACGTCAGTGAGAGAGAAACATCGACCAGCTGCCTCTTGCACACCCCCTACCGGGGATGTGCCAGCAACCAACGTACATGCCCCTGACCGGAATCGAACCTGGGACCCCTCAGTCCACAGACCGATGCTCTACCACTGAGCCAAATCGGTTTTGGCATCACTTACAAAGGTTTTTAAATGCAAAGACAAGCATCTACACACAGAAACACACACACACACACACACACACACACACACACACACACTTCTACCTACGTAGCATAGCTTTTTGGTTTTAACAGCTCTAACAGGGAAAATGTGAAAAACACTATTATAAAGATGAAATTCTCCTTGCCAAGAAGAAAGCTTCTAAATCTATTATAAACTATTTCGGCCCAGACTCAAGCCAGAATATATGTAAGATAGTCTGCTTTAGTTCATTCCTTTCTCATCATGATCAGTTTCTATTATTGAAATTCTTATTATTGCAAATACACTCTGGACCAAAAACTCCCCATTCAAACAAAAGTAAATAATTAGGTAAGGTCAGGGTGCTACATTAAGTTAAATTTACTTAATAAGCATTTACTGAGTACATACTATGTACATGGCACTGTGCAAAAAGGTACGACTAATTCAAAGAAGATTGTATTCCCTCAACCTTAACTTTCACTATATAAAATAACTTGTTATGAACAGTCTTCAAATGCTTGGCAGGACTGGGCAGTGCTTCAGATCAGAGTTCAGAACAATAGAGAACAGGCATCTAGCAGCTTCTGTCAAGAAGAGCTTTTGAGCCGAAACCGGTTTGGCTCAGTGGATAGAGCGTTGGCCTGTGGAATGAAAGGTCCCAGGTTCGATTCCGGTCAAGGGCATGTACCTTGGTTGTGGGTACATCCCCAGTAGGGGGTGTGCAAGAGGCAGCTGATCAATGACTCATTGATATTTCTAACTCTCTATACCTCTCCATTTCTCTCTGTAAAAAAATCAATAAAATATATATTTAAAAAAAAGAAGAAGAGCTTTTGAAGAGATGAGAACTGCAATGTGTCATTAATGGGTCAAGCTTGGTTAGAGAGAGGAGAAGGAAATGGATAGTCTAGCATTAGGAAAGAGTATGGAGAATGTCAATGGAATGGGAAACAAAAAGGTGGCCAAATGTGTAGAAGAGAATGGTGATGACTAAAACAAACGAACAAACAAACACATACCTTTTCTTGATTAAAATATATGAAGATAGAGAGGGTGTAAGAACCCTAAACATAGCTAATAACAATTCAAAGTAAAATTGATAACCACTTTCATGTAGTTAGCTGCAGGAAATTTGTATCTTTGCTCTTTCAAATATCTCTCTCTGGATTGTTTATTCCTTTCATCTCTATCCCTCAAGGCCAAGATTAAATTCATCCTCCTTCAGAAAAGTAAGTTTTCCTAAATTTTATGTCCCCACCCATAGCAGGTAGATGATTCCTCTCTTATTGCAATGTGGTGTGAGGTATGGGGAAATATCAGAGCTGAAGTTTAAGGGTATGTTGGGGGATCTATAAAGGAATAAGTCTAGAGGAAAGAATCATACATTTGCTCTGAGAGTTTTTCTCATTTTAGTTGAGATTGCTATGTGAATGAGTGTAAAGTAGGGGCTTAGTCAATAACAGTAAAACTCTCAGCTCAGAATATGATGTAACAAAAGTATTATATGTGTTCCAATTATCCAAACCTAAAGGACCGGGGTAAGGGTCTAAATTTGCAAAGAATGATGAAGATCAGATGCATTCAAAAGAAAAAGGACTACTGTACATGTAAAACTTCTTTTCAGAAACCTAATGATAAACACACACACACACACACACACACACACACACACACACGCACACACACACACACACACACACACACACAACTGAGATACATAACTTTAAAAAAAATGGAAAACAGAGGGGGGGGGAAATATGGACTATTGCCAAATGAAAACAATAGGTAGAAATAGACAGAGACACATAGAAAAAGAACCAATGGAGGCACAGAACTACCAGAAAACAAAAAAATAAAAGGGATATAGGAAATTCTCATACATCAAACATTACCCTAAATGGTCACACTAATGGTCACACTAATAATAAATGGTCACTCTAATGGTCACACTAATAATAATAATAATAATAATTATTATTATTATTATTATTATTATTATAATAACGATAACATCTGGTAAATTCGTCCAATAGCAAGTTTGAAGAAGAGAAAGTCTAGGAAACTGAGTTCTCACCTTCTTAAAAACCAAGGCCACAAGAAGCTGTAGTCACAGGTGATTTGCACAAAGTCTTTTTTATCTGAGCCACATTCTTCAATGACAACACTGGTACTATAATATCACTTGTTAAGCAGAATAACTTTACACTAATGGAATCAAACACTGATATGATTTGTCTTCTTTTTGCAACAACAACAGATAATAATAATAATAATTGCAAATGTAAATGTACTGAATTCACCAATAAATAGGCAAAGTAGTTGACTGGATCAAACAACAAAACCAAACCATATGCTTCCTTCAGAGAACATATCTATCCTGCAAAAGAGACTCAATTCAAAATAGTAGGAAATAATTCTCCAAGCCAACAGCATCCACAGAAAAGTGAAACAAGAAAAATCTCAAGTAAACGATCTTACATTGCATCATGAGAACTAGAAAAATAAGAAAAAAAGCAGCCCAAAGTCAGCAGAAGAAAGGAAATAATAAAAATTAGAACAGAATTGAATGAAATAGGAACAAAAAAACTCTACAAAGAAGTAATATAAGAGCTTGTTCTTCTAAAAGATTAATACAATTTATAAAGCCCTGGCTAGAGTCACTAGAGAAAGAAAGAGAAAAGACTCATATAAACAAAATAAAAAATGAAAGAGAAGTTACCACAGACATCACAGAAATACAAAGGATCATACTAGAATACTGTGAAAGACTATGAGACACCAAATTCAATAACCTAGAAGAAATGGATACATTTCTAGAAATATATAGCCTTCCTAGACTGAATTATGAAGAACTGAAAAATATAAATAGCCTGATCAACAGTGAGGAAATTGAAACAACCATCAAAACCTCAAAAATATAAAATTCCAGGACCAGATAACTTCACTAGTGAATTCTACCGAACATTCAAATAAGATTTGATCCCTTTCCTTCTCAAACGCTTCCATAAATTGAAGAGGCCATACTTCCTAACACTTTTTATGAGGCCAAAGTAATCCTAATAACAAAACCTGGTAATGATAACATAAAACAAAGAAAACAATAGACCAGTATTTTTGATGAATACAAATGTAAAAATCCTAAACAAAATCCTAGCAAATCAAATCCAATACATTAAAAAATACACCAAAATCAAATGGATTTCATTCCAGGGACACAAGCAAATTCAGTAATGTAATACATCACATTAGCAAAACAAAGTATAAAATAATATGCCTGAGTTGCAGGCTCAATCCCCAGTAGGGGGTATATAGGAAGCAACCAATGATTCTCTCTCACCACTGATATTTCTATCTCTCGCTCTCCCTTCCCTTCTGAAATCAATAAAAATATGTTTTAAAAAAAGAAATAAAAAGCATTCAAATTGGGGAGAAGTAAAAGTGTCACTTTTTACAGATGACATGATTTTCTATATAGAAAACACTAAAGATTCTACAAAAAAAAAAAACAAAAAAAAAAACACCTATTAGAAACAATAAACAAATACAGTAAATTTACAGGATTCAAAATCACTGTACAAAAATCCACTGCATTCCTATATACTAACAGTGAAATTTCAGAATAAGAAATGAAAATAAAAACACACAATTCCCTTTCCAATTAAAACAAAAAAAAAAATATCTAGAAATAAACAACAAATGATGTAAAATATCTATATACTGAAAAGTACAAGGGATCATTAAGGCAGATTGAAAAAGATACAATGAAATGAAAAGATAATATTTTTTTCATAAATTGGAAGAATCAACATAGTGGAATTGACCATATTACCAAAGGAAAATGACAAATTTAACACAAAATCCCATTAATATTTTTTAAAGAAACAGAAAAGAAATGATCAGATTTGGCCCTGACTACACAGTTGCTTGAGTGTCATCCTGTGCAATCAAAGGTCATTAGTCTGATTCCCAGTCAGGGCACATGCCCAGGATTGTGAGCTCAATCCCCAGTAGGAGACATGTAGGAGGTGGAAGATCTATGTTGCTCTCTCCCTTTCTCTCCTCTCCTTTCCTCTTTCTCCCTTCCTCCTTCCCTCTCTCTCTCCCTTTCCCTCTCTCTCTCCATTCTCTAAAACTAATTCAAAAAACATATTTTAAAAAATATCAGATTTGTACAGAACCACAAAAGACACCAATTAACCAAAGCAATTCTCAGAAAAGAGAACTAAACTAGAGGTATAACACTACCTGATTTCAAATTATACTAAAGAGCAATGATTTTCAATACAGCAACTTATTGGCAGGAAAACAGACCACAGACCAATGGAACATAGTTGAGAGCTCAGAAATAAAACCACATGTATATGGGCAAATTATTTTTTACAAAGGTTCCAAGAACATGCAATAGAGAAAAGAAAGCCTCTTCAGTAAATGGTGCTGGGAAAATTGGAAAGCCACATGCAAAAGAATGAAACTATACTAGTTTGTCCCTATGTAAAATAATTAATTCAAAATACATTAAAGACCTAATTATAAGACCTGAAATAATAAATTAAATAGAAGAAAACATAGGTACTATACTTATGGTCCTTGGTTTTATAGATGACTTTATAAATTTTACCCCAAAGGCAAGAGAAGTAAAGATAAAACTAAATTAATGGGACTATTTCATACTAAAAACATTTCTGTACAGCAAAAGAAACTACCATCAAAACAAAAAAGCAACCAACCAAATTGGAAAGATTTTTGCAAACAGCAATTCCAATGAAAGGTTAATATCCAAAATATATAAAGAATTCACACAACTTGATACCAAACAATCTAATTTAAAAATGGGCAGGGGACCTGAACAGATATACTTCTCCTATGAAAACATAAAAATGAAAAAGAGATATACAGTATAAAAAGATGCTGAACTTCAGTAGCTACTAGGAAAATGCACATCAAATCCGCAACAAGATACAACATCACACCTGTTAGAATAGCTATTACCACCAAAATGGGTAATAACAATTGTTGGAGAGGTTGTGGAGAAAAAGGAACTTTCACTCACTGATAATGGGAATGTAAAATGGTGCAGCCACTATGGAAAACATTATGGAGGTTGCTAAAAAAAATTAAGATAGAGTTATCATATGACCCAGCAGTCCCTCTCCTAGGTATCTACCTGAAAAATTTGAAAACATATATTATTTACAAAGCTATATGCATCCCTATGTTTATAGCAGCGTTATTCATGGTGGCCAAGATATGACAATAACCAAAGGGTCCTTTGATATATTATTGGATAAAGAAAATGTGGTACATAAATGCAATGGAACACTACTCAGACAAGAAGAGATGAAATAATTCCATTTGAGACATGGATGGACTTTAAGAATATTATGCTAAGCAAAATAAATCCATCAGGAAAAGCTAAGAACCATATTATTCCACTCATATGTGGGATATAAAGCTGAAACTCATAGACACAGACAACATGATAGTGTTTACCAGAGGAAAAAGGGATGGGGGGCTTGAGGGAAAATAAAGCATAAAGGGAGTCAATTATATGGTGAAGAAAGATGATTTGACTTTGGGTGGTGGGCACAAAATGTGATATACATATCATGTATCATAGAAATATACACACACTTAAAACCAATATAATCTTATTAACCAATGTCACCTCAATAAATTTAATTTAAAAATAGAAAAAAATAATAGCAACAAGGGGATAGCCTGATCACCTACTAACTTTAGGCTACTCCCTAGAGAAGACCTTGGGAATGAAAGGGGTGATTAGATAGTCACAAAATATCTGCAATACCTTAGTTCATACACTTGAAGCAGTCTAAGCCTTGGGGACCAATAGTACAGACAAGAAATCAATATTAAATACTCTTTGCACATTATCTTCTAAAAGTTCACTATTAACTTCAGGAAAAGATCATCTACAAAAGGCAGCTAACTCTTGGGCAACCTTCATATGGATTGGTGACACAGGCTGAAGGGTCCCCAAGGGACCCATGAAAGTCAAAGAACAGGATTTATCAGTGTGCATTGGGGCCCCATAAGGGGTCACTCAACACTGGATTTGCATACAATAACCACTTCTATTATATTCTATATGTGCCAAGAAAGCTAGCAATCATTCACAGGAAATTTTTGATCGGTTTGCCTAAATCTGAACATCTGGTTTAACAGGAAGAAAGTAGTAAAAGTAGTGGAGAATGAGGAACAGTCTAAATAAAGGAGATGATTCATATTATGTTCTTCCATCCATTCCTTATAGGGATGTAGACTGTCCCACTAAGCAGGTGGCACACTGCAGAAGAGGGGAAACAGAATGACATCCCTCTGTGTTGGAATCTAACATGGGGCCACACACTTTTGTCACTAGATCCTGAAATCCTCCTCAGGCTGAGTTTGGTTGCTGGTGTTACACAGTATGCATGTGTGTGCATCCATTTGCACATATGTGCATGAACTCTTGTGCTTTTGAGAACATTTTTAGTGTGTTATTATGTGTCTGGAATAATACAGGAAAATGATTGAAGGGTAAAGGATGTCCCTGAGATTAATTGGGCTACAAATCTCCCAAATCCTAAAGCCAAACTGGAGCCTAAAATGGCCCATATGAATTCTAAGGTAACTTTTTGTAATTGAAATTCTTAGCAGATAGTCTCAAATAAAGTAATATTCATAACTTTTTACTTGGCTCTTGTAGTCAGAGAAAGGCTGACTATTACCATAGTGGAAGGGTTACTCAGTCACCTGTCACGATCTTCCTAGTGTTCACATTTTGAAATGTGTTTATTTTTAAATTTATTTTTATTGTGGACTCTATTATAGATGTCCTCCATTTCTCCCCCTTTTTGGCCACATCCTCCCAGACCACACCACCCCCTCAACTACCCTTCACCACACTGTTGTCTATAACCATGGGCTGTGAATATATGTTCTTTGGCTAATTGCTACATATTTAAAAAAATATTTTCATTGATTTAAGAGAGGAGAGGAGAGATAGAAACAGCAAAATGAGAATCATTGATCAGCTGCCTCCTGCATATCCTCTACTGGGAAAATTCCTTCCTTTTCATGGCTGTGTACAGTATTCCATTGTGAAAATGCACCAGGGCTTCTTTTACCGACTCATCTACTGGTGGAAAAGTGGGCTGCTTCCAGATGGTGGCTACTGTAAATATTGCTTCTATGAACATAAGGGAATATGTATATCCTAAGAATCCATTGTTTACTTTTGACCAAAATAAATAAATAAATAAAAAATAGAGGTGACTCATCATTCAGAACAAAGAAAAAAAAAGGTTGATTTTCTATTTAGCTTCTCCCTAAATCTATTTGTGTTTCTGAATTCCAAAATACTGACTTGTATACCAGTAGTTCTTTACAATAGGAAATAAGACTATATGTCAGAGTTTGCCAGCTAAGGCTAAATGAATATGAATAAGGTTTGATTACATACCAGCTTCTGCCTATTGTCCTGGCTTGATTAATAGCAGCCCTTCCCATTCTCAAAATTTTCCCAGTTTGAACTATAAATAATATGGTTACCTGAGATAAAGTGATTCATTGGATCAATTGCTTTTTTATTTTTTCTAATTTAACTAATATTTGAAAATATCTCTGTATCCAACACTAGATATTTTTTATGTATTTTATTGATTTTTTTTATAGAGCGGAAGGGAGAAGGAGAGGAATAGACAAAAACATTGATGAGAGAGAAGTATCGATTCAGCTGCCTCCTGCACACTCCCTATTGGGGATGTGCCCGCAACCAAGGTACATGCCCTTGAGTGGAATTGAACCTGGGACCCTTCTGTCCACAGGCCAACAGTCTATCCACTGAGTCAAACTTGTCAGGGCAACACTATACATTTTCAAGGCCAGTAACTTCAAGTGAAAATGAGTGATGATTTTTGAGTATACAAACTGCATTATACATCTTCAGGGCACCTCTACAGCTTGGAAATTCTCCCATATGAGATTACTATTTCTTAGCATCTCATTAGCTTGATCTTGAGAGCCAGAGTGCACTCCAAGATAACATTATCCTGCACCCTAACTGTACACTGGCAACCGTTAGCCATTACACTTGGAAATTGAAATCAATTTCCCTTTCCAAACTCTGCCTGTAGGGCCAGGTGTTTTGAAGTTTATTGTGTAGGTAAAAGTATCACCACATTTCAGTGGAGCTGATGAACTGGGATGTAAAAATCCTCCCCACTAACAAGCCTGTGAACTTGAGGTTGAAATGAGAAACGTGCTATTAGTGAATAGGTTATAGGCTGGTGTTCAGATCTAGTTATAGGGTTGTCCTGTATATATGAGAGGCATTGTCCACACATTTCCCTCTTAACTGCTCTGCACTCCTCAGGGCATGAATGATATACATTTGCTTTAATTACCTTAATGGTTTCAAGTATTTCTCTTATATGATTAGCAATTAATTCCTGGGAACATAAAAGATCTTCTCAAGTAGTTCCTGGAGACACTAAACTGCTCTGAGGTATAAAACAATAAGATGGAGAGGATTCAGGTGTCTGTTTGGAATGGAAGAAGAAAAACAATTAAAGCAAGAATTCTTTAACCTGAGTGTGATAGGAATGCAGAGTCCAGGGCCCACATTTTTAGAGATTCCAATTTCTTAAATTTGAAATGGACTGTAGGAATCTGCACTTAAACAAGAATTAATGTGGGTAATTTTGAAGCAGTGGTCTCATGATCACACTGAGAAAAAGTAGAGAAAGTTTTAATTAGGAAAATTCATTTAAAAAGAGGTAACATTGGTTTAGATCAAGGGAAACAAAGCTATCAGAAAAGGAAGATGTCATTAGCAGTGTTAGAGAAAACACAGCCTAAGCAACGGTGGTCCAGACGTGACAGACCAACTAACCAAAGGAAGTTGGCAAAAGCAGCACACACTACAATAAATATCTATAAAGATGTATTCCTACAGCGACTCATGCCCCATTCTAATCTTGCCACCTGCTATGCAATAGCAAATAAGCAATTACAAAGACAACATTCAGTGTGAAGTGCTTGGCACATAACAGACATTCAGTAATGGACAGACTAATGGATAGATAAGTTAGATAGCAGCATTAAATATTTCCAGGAAGGAACCTCATGAGAAAGTTGGGATGGGGAGATAATATGATCCATATTCTATGTCCACAAAGCTCTGTGCCATCTTTGGATGATGAGGCCACAATCAAAGAACAAGAAGTAAGTGCACTCAGTGCTTGCTCCCAAAAGCTGTTATTGTTAATGTCTGTACCAACTTATTTTACATTTTCTAGTCCCTTCCTAAATCTTTTGCTTTATATTCCTTATGTACTTATTACACATGCAGTGCACAGGGGCAGGATGGATTTCATCAAACTCCGGTCTTTGCATCACATACAGGGTTGCATTGGTACACATGCTACTCAGAAAGGAAATAACTTGCCTGGATTCCATGGAAAATAAAGATGCTCTGATTGAGGAAGTACCATGAGCAAATAACTCCCCTCTCAGATCCTGCAACAATTTGTTTTGAGTTGTGTTATAGTGTAGGGAAGCACCAATTCTTTCCCAAGACTATACAGAAACATTACTAAGTAAAAGCAATAAATCTGGGAAAGCAGGGGTCAGTGAGGCAAAACAGAAAAGTATGTTATCTGAAGTAAAAATGACCTGGATTTGCCAGGCTAACAGGGATCATTGGTTGAGTGTTGACCTATGAAGCAGGAGGTCAAGGTTCGATGCCTGGTCAGGGCACATGCCCAGGTTACACGCTCGATCACCAGTGTAGGACATGCAGGGGCAGTTGAACAATGATTATCTCTCATGATTGATGTTACTACCTCTCTCTCCCTTCCTCTCTAAAATCAATAAAAATATTTAATATTTTTTCCTAACTCCTGCCTGTTCCCTGCCCTATTTTGATTCACTCTTGTCCTCACCCTGCCCCCCCTGCCCTCCTATTCTCCAAACACACATGGATTAAAAACCTTTCCCATCCCTTGAAACTCACTGTCCTAGACAAAGCCCCACATGGGGTGTAGGCTATAAACCAGGACAAACATTCCAAGTGAACAGAATGCTATATATTTTAAATAGCTAAAGTTGACAATGGTGCATTTCCTGTAAAGGGAACATGTCATCTCTCCCACCCATCTTTCTGTGGTTGCTTTCTCCACAATCCCTTCTTTCTGCCAGGTCTGCCATCTTTTGTACTGCTGTGGCAGAAGCTATACTAAGAAGATTTGATGCTTTTTTTAAGGCATAAAAGACTGTATTTTCTCCGTGAAAGCACTGACCTTAATATTGCAGTGATAGCCAGAAGACAGTACTGCTGCGACTTCATAAAATCAAGGCAGCATGCCCAGCTCAGTCCATCCTCAGTGGGTGCAGGGGTTCCATGGCAGTGAAGTGCAGCTAATGTCAAAGGAATGTCATTAGAAACAGAAGCAGGGGGCATGCAAAGAGCAGCTTCCAACTGAGCTCATGGTTAAGTTTGCCTCCTGATAGATGGAGCAATATTTCTTCATTGGATGTGGGGAAAAGAGTTGGTTTCTAACTTTGATAAGCCTTCTACAGATGTAACCAAGTCACCTGGGTGATGACCTGGGGTCAGGTAGGGGGTCAAATGTATTTATAAAAGTTATATTTCAATTGGCAGGTGGCTGGCGCAGCCTATCTTTGCCTTGTCTCCACCAACAGGGAATCAATAACTGCTGTGTCTGAAGGAAATAAAACAGGTTCATTTCCTTGCACACTTCACAGAGGAGTAGAACTAGCAGGAAACTCAAATATATGGCAGCAGGTGGGGGGCAGAAAAAAAAACCCTGTATTGAGGGATTTGAATTGCCTTGCAAATGGCACTAAGACCAGCATATTAAAGTCCCTGCTGCCTTTCTGGGAAAGGTCTTGTTAAAGGGCAGTACTATTAAGCCTGGGTATAATCCCCATGTGTGACAATGAGTTCGCTCTTATCCTCATCACTGCTTCAGACCTTAACCTTACATAAGACTGGGACCCTAAATTCTGATTACAGCCTGAGTCCCTAATCTTTTTTTAATATTTTAATTTATTTCAGAGAGAGGAGGAAGGGAGAGGAAGAGAAACATCAATGATGAGAGAGAATCATTGATCAGCTGCCTCCTCCAAGCCCCCAACTGGGGATCTAGCCTGCAACTGGGCATGTGCCCTGACCACAAATTTAACCATGAATTCCTGGTTTCATGGGTAGATGCTTAACTGCTGAGCCAAACCAGCCCGGCTTGAGTCCCTAATCTTGATAGCTTAAATCTTGGTAAGCTATTGTGATTTAAATATCACAGTAGGGAATGGATAAAATGGGAAGCATCAGTTTGCTTCATCCCAAGAGCAATAGAACTAATTCAAAGTAACATTTAAGGACAGTAGGTAGAATGTGTTATATTTGTATGTGAAGAAGAGCAAAGAGAAAACTGGGATTGTCTAAAGGACAAAGAAGGCTTGCCTTAGAAACATGACAGAAGTTGCTCTCACTGGCTCAGACTTAGGCAGACTGCTGCTTTTGACTATTTGGCTAGATGTGTGAAATGCAATCTCAATGTGTTTACTCTAAGGCTCCCTCCCACACAACACAGCAGAGGGAAAGAAAGTTATAGATTTCTCCCACTTTGTCAGAGAGCCTCATTGTAAGACAAAGGAAACCTTTACATGTTGGCCTATACCATAACTGAAGCGTGGTCTTGTAGTAAGAGTAATTGATTTTTTGAGGAACCATGATTAGAGAAACCTGGATTCATCTGCTGGTGGTTCAACTTCCTAGGTACAAGACCTTGGGCAAGACAGTGTACACTCTCCGAGCCTCACATTCCCCATCTACACACAAGGATTCTGATGGTACTTATTTTATAGAACTAGTGTTAGAGTTAAATTTGATAATGTAGGTAAAGTATTGAGTACAGGTCAGAGCACAAAATAGTAACTGTTATTGTCATTGTTGTTATTGTTACCACCATTACTATAACATGGCTCTCCCCAGGTTACCAAGATAATATAGGATAGTTATTATTAAGAGTTCAGGTTTGGCCCAGCTGGTGTGGCTTAGTGGTTGAGTGTCAACCTATGGACCAAGAGGTCACAGTTAGATTCCCTGTCAGGTCACATGCCCTGGTTGCTGGCTCCGTTCCCAGTAAGAGGCGTGCAGCAGGCAACCAATCAATGATTCTTTCTTATCACTGAAGTTTCTATCTTTCCCTCACTCTCTTTCTCTCTGATATATATATATATATATATATATGAGTTTAGGTTTGGCAGCCAGAAGATGTGCTCATGTGCTCTAAGTTGTATACCTTTAGGCAGTTTACTTACCTAGTCTGTATCTCACTTTCCTCTGTGCCTTTGTGGTGACAGTTTTTTTCTGACTCATGGGATTATGAAGATTAAATACACTAGCATATGTGAAAACACTCAGAAATTGTGTCTTTCACATAGTGTCATGTAAATATTAGCTATTATTATCAGTATTTTGGTAAACATCTTGAGGGCTTGGCACACAGATCCCAATGGTGCCTTCAATTCACAGCATGTTCTCAGTCTGTGTTCCAAAACCCATTAAAGCTTCAGCTCACAAATGGAGGTTTGGAACCACATCTGGTCATTAAGATTCTGTCAGCAAAGGCATGTGCCATCACACTTCAGAATCCAACCCTCTGTCGCCTCCCATTTATGAGTCACTGAGATACCATAGTTGCATCTGTCAGGGCAGATTATGTTATGTCAACAGGACAATACAACAATTGATACAACTGGTTGTAGCATGTAAGAAAATGACAAATAAGTTCCAGGAATTTGGGGGGGGGGGGAACAAAAAACGGTTTACTGAAGGGAGGGCAGGTGCTGAGCCTGGATGTGAAATGAAAAGTGTTTACAAATGGGAAGATGGGAAAATTCCAGATTTGGCCCTTAGCCAATTTGGAAGTCCACACAATTTACCAGTATATTTGGCACTTTCATTCTGTTTTCTCAATGTACCCAATGACTGGATTGGCTATTATATAACTTCAGTTTGATCTATATTCCCTAGAAGAGACCCTTTCTCCAGAATGTTCCCTCTCAACTCCCACCTATCTTTCTCCTAACCCAAAATTCTATCCCTTCATTATCTGACCTTGAATATACAAGGCTGATCTGATATTAAGGCAATACTTTCATCAGGGGTATAATTCATTTTAAAAGCCTCGAGAAGCTTTAAACTAGGAAAATGTCTCTCTGAGATTAAGGAGAGAAAAAACAACAAGGAATATTTTGACAGATGGAGATATGGGAAGAGATTAGACTAAGGGAGACCTTTGGTAGCACTTATTGAATTCATTATTTTTTAACAGATATGTATTAATACTATATGTTAATTCTTTCTAAGGTACAAGAACATCATCAATTAACAAACAAACAAAAAAGTTTCCTGAATTTAAGGAGTTCAAGTTCTAGCAGGGAAGGAAATAACCAAGAAAAACATAATTTTAGGTCATGTGAACAATATGAAGCACATTTATTTAACCGGGTGATGGGATAAAGGGATACAGAAATGAGAGTGTTTGAAAATTTATATAGTATGCTAAGGGGACAGTTTCTTTGTGGTAAAGATATTTTACTTGAGATTTGAATGGTGAGAAGAAGCCTGCCAGGCAGATATTATAATTATAGTAAAAATTAATCCAGGCAAGGAAAACAGCAAATTCATAGGCCAGGTAAGAGGAATAAGTTTGAAATTTTAGAGGAACAGCTAGGAAAACAATATGGCGGAACTATAGAGAACAGGAAAGGAGTAGTAGTGTATAAGATTACAGAAGAACATGGGGCCAGGTAATATGATAGAACCCCAGGCAAAGAAAAGGAGATTTGGAGTTAATTCTAATAGTTAGACTTAGGAGGGTTTTAAAAAAAAAGGGTGACATAATCTGATTTACATTTTTTGAAAAATAAAAACAATTAATATGAGGTAAGAGACACAGGCAGGGGGCAGTTCAAACAGAAACTTCAAGAGTAAGGTGAATTACAACACATTAGTCCATGAATCTCACTTTCTGCAAAAGGAGAGTGGAAGAAAGCTCCTGAGAGTGTATACCAAGCATGACAGCCCACAATGAATATTTTTGCAGCCCAGTTAATATAACAGTATATAAGAATTTTATGTAGTTTTAATAAAAATTTTGTAACTTAATTTTTACAATATCCTATTATACATAATTATTAATAATGAACTACAATGTTCTCTGACTATTATAATCTTGGTGCATTCATTTCCCTATGCGCCTTACATGCAGGCACACCATTTCTCTCCATTAATGTGGCTGAACTAATACTAACAGTGAATATTTTAGCAGCCAATTGCCATGTCACTAGTCTTGCACTGACTTGTTCAGTGTGCACAACAGGAAATATTTCGCTTTTGGAAAGCAAGAAAAATAGGTTTATTTGTGTTATGCTTATTAATTTGTGCAGTTATTCAGTGTCAGGTAAGTAAATGTTCAAGAAAAATATTAATTTTTATTAAAATGTTTTATTATTTTATGTTAACAATTACTCATTTATTTCAGCTCTTTGTTTTCAGCATGTCTCTATCAAAATAAACCTACGTTTCTATGAAAATTGAAGCTTTTGTTTCTTTTGCAGCCCATATAAGCTTAAAGATTGTTTATTTGGTCCATGTTAGCCTTTGAGTTTGACATGCTTGGTGTACAGCATACTTTTGAAAGCCTTTTTGTGTGTGGGCAAAGAACACCTAACTTACCTAAAAAAAAACCTTATTTTATTGGTTACTAATTACTCTCAAATGTCATAAATGATTTCTGCCCTAGATGGTTTTGCTCAGTGGATAGAGCACCAACCTATAGACCAAAGGGTCCCAGATTCAATTCAGGTCAAGGTACATACCTTGGTTGCAGGCTGCTCCCCAGCCCCAGCCCTGGGCACAGCTCATGCAGGACACAACCAATCGATGTGTTTCTCTCACATTGATGTTTCTCTTTGCTTTTCTCTCTCTCTTCCACTCTCTTTAAAATCAATGAAAAAATACCGGGGCCGGTTTGGCTCAGTGGATAGAGCGTCGGCCTGCAGACTGAAGGGTCCCAGGTTCGATTCCGGTAAAGGGCATGTGCCTTGGTTGTGAGCACATCCCTGGTGGGAGGTGTACAGGAGGCAGCTGATTGATGTTTCTAGCTCTCTGTCCCTCTCTCTTCCTCTCTGTAAAAAATCAATAAAATATATTTTAAAAAATTAAAAAATTAAAATCAATGGAAAAATATCCTCATATGAGGATTAAAAAAAAATACTTATTTCCTACACATAACTTTTCTTTTGTTAATATGTGATATCCTTATTTATGCAGCAATGAACAAAATAACAGCATTTGAAATCTTCTCTAATTATTTCATATAGAATAGTTGTTTTACTTTTCCATTTGAACTCATGTTACACCCAGTGTGGTCCATAGACCACCTGCTACAGAATCACTGTGGGAATCTATGAAAGAAGCAAATTCTTGGACCTTTCTCCCCAAGCCTACTAAGTGCAAAGCTCAGCAGATAGAATAATGCTACATACATGTTCTAAAAGCTCTTCCAACTGTTTCTAATGCACAAAATAGTTTGGGAATCATTGCTCTACACTTTTAATATGCTTGCTCCTACTGTTTGTTGATTCTTTCTGGAATGCTATTTCTCTAAATCTCTGCAGAAACTTCATACACTGTAAAAAAGAATGAAATCAGATAAAGTATTGACTTTAATAATAATATATCAATATTGGTTCATTAATTGCAACAAATGTTAATGTAAGATGTTAATAATAGTGAAAAATTGATGTGAGGTATATGGGTATTGTCTATACTTATTAACAATTTATTGTAAATTCAGAATTTTCTAAAGTTTTAAAAAATTAATTAAAATAATAAAATGACAAAATAAACATTTTAATACTAGTAAGTTGAGAGATATAATTATCAAAACCCCTCATCAATGGAAATGCAGTTAAGAGTAAATAAAAGGAAGATTAAATATATTGCCAAAACAAAATGAGTATTGACTATGCAAAATAATAGTAATAATGTCTTTAGGGGGTTAAAACATATATGGTATTAAAATATACAATGATAATAACTCAAAGGTTGGGGTGGTAGGTGCAGCTAAAATATCCTCAGGACATTGTTTTGTCTATGAAATCAGAAATATAAAAATAAAATTAACCTTTAATTAGTCAAAGATACATGTTACAATTTCTGTCATCACCATTAAAAGAATAATAAAAATCAATAATCAATAAGCTAATAAAATACAGGAATAAAATATTTGAAATATACTTAATCAAAAATATGTCAATAACCTGGGCCAGTTTGACTCAGACTCAGGTTCCATTCCCACTCAAGGACACATAACTTGGTTGCAGGTTCAATCCCCAGCATACAGGAGGCAACCAATCGATGTGTCCCTCTCATATCAATGTTTCTTTATCTCTCTCCACCACCTCCTCCTTCCCTTGCATTCTCTCTAACAATGAATGAAAAAAATATTCTCAGGTGAGGATTAAAAATAAAAATATAAAATGAGATAATAAAGGAGAGGTAAGGGAACATAGAATAGATGGGGGCAAATCAAAGTTAAAAAAATAAACAACTAGTTAGAAGGTATACATAACACTAAATAGATAAATAATTTCATTAAATATAAATGGCATAAACATGCCAACAAAATATATAGATAATAAAACTTGATTAAAAACAACTATGTGCTGCTTACAAGAGATGTATCTTAAATATAAGGATGCAGAAAAGCTGAAAATTAAAAGAAAGAATTATTGAAAGTAAAAGGATAGACAAGATATATTATGCTTCCATTAGACTAAGAGAGCTGGTGTACTTCCAAAACAGAAAAAGTAGACTTTAATGCTAGATACATGACTAATAATAAATACACTATATTTTCATGAAACATTATATCAAGAAAATATGTTTCAGTTTGTGTACACAAAATATAGCATCAAAATATGTGAAACAAAAATTAATAGAATTAAAAAGGGAAATAAAAACCAAGGAATGCAAGGCTCATTGAACTTTCAAAAACAAATATTGGGTCGGCAGCTAAGTAATTGCGGATTTTTTAAATAAAATCAAAGACAATTTTTTCATGGAACTAAATAACTTTATTCTTTAATGTATTGCCCATTTTGATCAATGACCTTTTGCCATCTTTCAGGCAGCATCATAATCCCACGTTCAAAAAACTTCTGGTTTTTATTAGCAAAAAACTGAATCAGGTACGATTTGACATCATCATCATTATTGAAATTTTTACCATTCAAGGAGTTTTGTAAAGATCGAAACAAAAAGTAATCAGATGGTGCAAGGTCAGGACTATATGGTGGATGTGGCAAAACATCCCAACCAAGCTCCATTAATTTTTGCCGAGTGACCAAAGATGTGTGTGGCCTTGCATTGTCATGATGGAATACAACACCTTTTCGATTTGTCAATTCGGGCCACTTTTCTTCAACTGCATTGTTTAATTTCGTTAGTTGTTCAATGTAGACATCAGAATTGATCGTTCGGTTGGGTGGTAAGAGTTCAAAGTAGACAATTCCTTTGTAATCCCACCAAACTGATAACAAAACCTTCTTTTGATGAATATCAGCTTTTGATGTTGTTTGAGTTGGTTCACCTGGCCTGCTCCACGATCTTTTCCGCTTGATATTGTTGTAAACAACCCATTTTTCATCGCCAGTTATCAGTCGTTTTAAAAATGGATCATTTTCATTATGTTTCTTTAGCAAATCGCAGCTGCTAATGCGTTGCGTTAACTGTGATTCTTTCAGTTCATGAGGAACCCATGTATCGAGTTTTTGAACATAGCCAAGTTGTTTTAAGTGATTTTCAATGCATGTATGTGATACATGAAGCTTCTCTGCAATCTCACGTGTTGTACTGTGACAGTCCGAATTGATTATTGCTTTGATTAGGGCGTCATCAACTTCAACTGGACGACCAGAGCGTCTTTCATCTTTGAGTGAAAAATCACCAGAACGAAATTTGGCAAACCAATTTTGACACTGCCGTTCTTTTAAGGCTTCGTCACCATAAACAGCACATAACTTTTTATGAGCTTGTGATGCGTTTTTCCCTTGCGGAAATAAAAAAGCAAAATATGACGAAAATGTTCCTTTTGATTTTCCATTTTTCAACGAACGCCAAACAAAAACTACAAAACTGATCAAAAAACTTTTTTTACTGATTAACAGCTGAATAGCCAACTATCAAATACAAAATGTGTTTTACATTTGTACTACGTCTGCAAACCTAAAAATTCAACTGAAGCCATATATGTGTGAAACCCGCAATTACTTAGTTGCCGACCCAATAATTGCAATTCAATACATTAGCAAAACCAAGGAAAATATAAAATAGACAAGTACCACATGAAATCACTTATAAGTGGAATTTAATTAACAAAATAAACTTATGAACAAAGAATGCAACAGACTGACAAATTACAAAGGGGGGAGGAGTGGTAAGAGATTAACCAAAAAACTTATATGCATATACGCATAAACCATGGACAGACAATAGTGCAGTTAAGGCCTGGAGATAAAGTGGGAGTTGGGGGTGGGAGGAGGGAGGAAGGGACAGACAACTGTAATACTTTCAACAATAAAAATTAATTTAAGCCGAAACTGGTTTGGCTCAGTGGTAGAGCGTCGGTCTGCAGACTGAAAGGTCCCAGGTTCGATTCAGGTCAAGGGCATGTACCTGGGTTGCAGGCACATCCCCAGTGGGGGGTGTGCAGGAGGCAGCTGGTCAATGTTTCTCTCTCATCGACGCTTCTGGCACTCTATCTCTCTCCCTTCCTCTCTGTAAAAAACCAATAAAAATATATTTTAAATAAATTAATTTAAATAAATTAATTAAATAATATCAATTGAAGTAGATAAAACATTTTATAAAATGCAGCATTCATTCATAATTTTAAAAATAAGTTATTGCCGAGACCGGTTTGGCTCAGTGGATAGAGCATCGGCCTGTGGACTGGAAGGTCCCAGGTTCGATTCTGGTCAAGGGCATGTACCTTGGTTGCGGGCACATCCCTGGTGCGGGGTGTGCAGGAGGCAGCTGGTCGATGTATCTCTCTCATTGATGTTTCTGGCTCTCTGTCTCTCTCCCTTCCTCTCTGTGAAAAATCAATAAAATATATTTTAAAAAATAAGTTACTAATCTATAATAATAATACAAAGAAACATCTTTAGTCTAACAAAAGACTTACGTAGAACTTACAGCAAGATAAATACTTTAAGAAGTGCTTATATTCAGGATTGTATTCAAGATGCTCATTGAAGCAAGAGGTCAAAGAAATAAAACAGTTTAAGGACTACAGAGGAAGAAATCAAACTCAATATTTTTATATGATAGGATTGTATATATAAAAATATAAAGAACTTTAAAAGTAAACTAGTATACTTTTTATGTATAATGGAAATTAATAACTAGCACTATAGATACAAGGTCCACATATACAGATCAATTCTGTTTCTATATTATAGTTTCAACAAATAATAATACAGATTTTTTTAAAGGCTCCATTTACAAAAGCAACACAAAAAATAGAAAAACCAAATACACAAGAATACATCTAACTAAATATATATACTAATCAGGAAAACCCTGAGGCATTATTGGTAGAAATTAAAGAAGATTGAAATAAATGGAGAAATACAACTGAGTTCATAGACTGGGGGATTCAATATTTTAAAGATCTTGATGCTCCCAAATTGATCTAACTATAGATTTATTACAATTCCAATTAAAATGCTACTGTTTTGGTGGATGTTAGCAGCATAATTATAACATTTAAGTGGCAATATAAAGAGCCAAGAATGGTCAAAGAAACTTTGGGGGGAAAAGTTTTGGAGAATTTACACTACCAAATTACCAGTACTTATTATGAAACCACAATAATTAAGAGTGTGGTATTGGTACAAAGAAGTCAATGGAACATAACGTGGAATCCAGATATAGGCCAGTATATATGTTGATACTTGATTAATGACAAATGTGGCACTTGATAGCAATGGGAAAATGAAGTGTTGGATCACTTAGATAACCAGAGGGGAAAAGTGAAAATTGACATATGGAATGTACAAAAATCATTTCAAAATAGATTTATAGACCAATGTGTAAGAAAGAAACAACAAAATACCCAAAAACTAGCTTAGGGCAATAGCTTTAAGACCTTGAGGAATAAGGAAAGACTTTTCACCTGAAAAAAAATACAATGAATGGGAGTTTATTTATTTATTTATGAATTCATCATCTTTATATTGCATCCTGCTTTCAGCACGCCAAGTCAAGTCTCTTTCCATCACTATTTATTCTCCCTGTACCCTTGTCTACCTCTCCCCACCTGCCCTTTCCCTCATCCCCTTTGGTAATCACCACATACTGCTATTTATGTCTGTTTATATATTTTTTAATTCCTTCACCTTTTTCACCCAGCCCTCCAACAACCCTCAGCTGTCAGACTGTTCTCTCTATCTATGCATCTGTTTTTATTTTGTTTGTTAGTTTATTTTGTTCACTGGATTATATATATAAGTAAAACTACATGGTATTTATTTTTTCTGACTAGCTTATTTCACTTAGTATAATACTCTCCATGTCTACACATGCTGTCACAAAAGGTAAGATTTTCGTTTTTATGGCTGAGTAGCATTCCATTGTATAAATATGCCACATTTTTATCCACTAATGTATTAATGAGCACTTGGGTTGCTAACAAATCTTGGCTGTTATAAATAACTCTGAAATGAACATAGGAGTTCACATATTCTTTTGAATTAGTGTTTTGGGTTTCTTCAGATATATGCCCAGAAGTAGAATCATTGGTTCATAGTCAGATACATTTTTTTTTATTTTTTGAGAAACTCAATACTGTTTTCCACAGTAGCTGCAACAATATGTATTCCTATGAACAGTGGATAAGAGTTCCCTCTTCACATCCTGGCTAAAATGTATTGTATTTGACTTATTGATGATAACCATATTCTGACTTGCATGAGGTGATATCTCATTGTGATTTTAATTTGAATTTATCTGATGATTAATGGCAATGAGCATTTTTTCATATATATATATATATATATATATATATATATATATATATATGCCATCTGTGTGGCCCCTATGGAGAAGTGTCTATTCATGTCCTTATCCCATTTTGTTATTAATTTTTTTTCTCTTGGTGTTGAATTGTATAAGTTCTTCAAAATTTTTATTTTAACAAGATATCTTGTCAGATGTTTCACTGGCAAATATTTAAATTACTGACTTCTGTTCAAAAGGAATAATCACTAAGTGAATATTCAAGCCACTAAATGTTGCTTTTGCAATATGTAACTGATAAAGAATGTATATCCAGAATATAAATATATTATCAAAAATATTGAATAAAATAATCCATTTTCAAAAGTGTACAAATTATATGATTCAAATTTTATGAAATTCAAAATAAGTAAATCTAATCTATAGAGTTAGAAATCAGGATAAGTTACTTTTGGGGAAATGAGTGAGCATAATGTACATAGGATTAAAAAGAGTTTCTGGGAGCATGTAATGTCATCTTTACTGATCTATGTAATAGTCATAACAGGCATTTCCACTTTGTGCTCATTCATTGTCATTTTTCATGTCTGGGTCAGAGAGTCACTTCAAATCACATTGGAACTGCTAATAGCTTGTTGGTTGACTCAGTTACCTCAATACCATGACCATATCTCTATTAGAAGCTTGACATGGTGATTAGCACAAAGCTTAACATTCAAAGGGTGAATTACTTTTTATTGACATGAATGAGAGAAAATGAGAGTAGTAGAGCAAATGACAACAAAACAGTATGGATCTATGAAGCAAAGAGTGCATCATTTAATACAACACTATTTGAGAATTGTCAAAAAGCATAGGAAGCCAAAATATTGAACAGCCATATCCAGTGTACAATGTCTGTTCACCCATCACATAGGATTATATACAAAAGAAGTGAGAAGGCCTTCTGGTCAAGATAGAGGCATCTATAATAATGAAAGTGTAATATGCAAATCAACCAAATGGCTGAACAGCAGAACAACCATCCAGATGACCATGCAATGACATCCAGTGGTGCCAGGCCAGCCAAGGTGGGTGTGATACAATTTGTCGGGGACCCCACCATCACCCCATGATCACCCTGCAGAGGGAGGCCCAGGCTACCTGGCCAGCAGCACTCAGTGAGTGGGTGGGGCCTCCCTCTGCTCAGGCAATTCATCGCAAGACTCCAGGACTGTGAGAAGGCAAAGGCTGGACTAAGGGACTCCCAGCCACATACAGTGCATGAATTTTGTGCACCAGGCCTCTAGTAGGTAAACATAATACTTGAATCTTCTCATAACCACATTTAAAATGCAAGTAAACTACAGAACAACCATTATTCAAAACCATCTGAAATCTAACTGAATGGAAATCCTACAATTAGTGAATTAACAAAAAGCCATTGCAAGACTGGTAAGAGGGAAAAAGACACAGCATGGGCTTGTTACACAACCACATATAGAAGTTTAAAATCAGAAGGGATATATTGTCTGCTGAGGTCCCCATGAGGAGCCAGAGGTAATAGCTATACAACAGGCCTGTCAGGCCAGGGTTCCAGTGACAGGAAGAAAAGTCCTCATAACTTCTGGCTATAAAAATTAGCAGTGATTGCCCTAGCCAGTTTGGCTCACTGGATAGAGCATTGGCCTGGGGACTGAAGGGTCCCAGGTTCGATTCCAGTCAAGGGCAGGTACTTTGGTTGTGGGCACATCCACAGTAGGGGGTGTTCAGGAGGCACTGATCAATGTTTCTAACTCTCTATCCTTCTACCTTTCTCTCTGTAAAAAAATCAATAATATATATATATATATATATATATATATATATATATATATATATATAAATTTTTTTTTAAATTAGCAGTGATTGAGGCTGAGGGAGACAAAGACTTCTGGAGTCCCAGACAGTTCTCCTTTAAGGGCTCTCACATAGACTTACTTGGATTCACTCCCTCCATGTGCCATTGCTGGGGCAGCAGCTTGAAATGAACCAGGGACATATAGGGAGAAATTAAATTGTCTAGCATCATGGTGAGTGCTGGGGAGGAGGGGCAGCTTTCTGACAGTCAAAAGTGCTGGCAGAGGCCACTGTTCCTTTTCTCAGAGCGCACTCAAAAAGCCATATTTTAGACTCCATTAACATGGCTAACACTGTTACCCTGCCCTAGTGATTACCTGAGAATCCTATCACACCCAGGTTGTTTCCAGTGGCCTTTTCATACAATTGGCTTCCCTTGTTTCATGCTTCAGAGTTTTATATTGTCTTTGCCTCAGCATACCCATACATATTGTTAAGTGGCCCCAGGCCTAGCACTAACAGCAGTTCATTTTGATTCACAGCTTGGCATCTCCTGGAACCTCTATGCCTAGCACAAAAAGCAACCATCTGCAGATTGCTCTGCAGCTTCTGCCAAGTGACCCCAAATAGGGACAAGTGTTGGCTGATTTTGTACGCTTGAGAGCCAGTGCACCTGGTGGACAGTTTCAAATCATGCTGGGTTGCAATCCCACCACCTTTAAGAGTGATATATTCAGAAGGTTTATTTGGTGAGTACCAAAGCCCCTTGAAGCAAGTCCTGCTCTTTTGGGTCCACTTCTGTACAGCAGCTACTCCACTGTAGTTGCAACCAGTCCTTGTAGCTGATTGGCCTGTGGTCAATCACTCCTGGTGATGCCAAGAACAATAAAGGCTCAAGTGCAATAGGACAGTTCAT
The DNA here is from genome assembly GCF_964339955.1 of Pipistrellus hanaki. Taxonomy (NCBI): domain Eukaryota; kingdom Metazoa; phylum Chordata; class Mammalia; order Chiroptera; family Vespertilionidae; genus Pipistrellus; species Pipistrellus hanaki. Next base: position 27,978,758 of record NC_140524.1, on the reverse strand, counting down.
ATAGCCCCCACAAGGTGCACCTGAAGTTCCTATTTGAGTGATGGCAGAGAATGAGCCACAGGGCCCTACACAGCCACTCTTCCAAGTCTAGGAGACATAGTAGCTCTATTAATACATAGAAACATACACGGGGAAGTGGCCAAAACAATGCTTAAAATGATGGTCAAGGAACTTAGTGAGAACTTTCACAGTAGGAAAAGACATAAAAAAGAACCTGTAAAGAATAATTTACAGGATATCAACAGCAGAACAGATGAAACTAAGAATCAAATGAGTGTTTGAAGTATAAGGGAGCAAAAAATACCCAATCATAACAGCAAAAAGAAAAAAAGAATTCAAATAAATGAGGAGCTACTGCAACAATTTCAAATATATAAACATTTGCATCATTGAAGGGCTGGAAGGAGGAGAGACAAAGCCAGAAATTTAAAAGAAACTATTTTCAAAAATAATGACAATAAAGTTCTCTTACCTGAGGAAAGAAATAGACATGCAAATCCAGAAAGCACAGAGTCACAAGCAATATGACCCCAAAGAGACCCACACCAAGACACATTATAATTAAAATGAAAAAGTTCAAAAAGAGACTCTTAAAAGCACCAAGAGAAAAACAGTTACCTACAAGGGGACTCCCATAGACTCTCAGCTGATTTTTCAACAGAAACTTTTCAGGCCAGAAGGCAATGGCATGAAATATTCAAAGTCATGAAAACCAAGAACCTACAACCAAGACTACTTTACCAGCAAATCTATTATTTAAATTTTAAAGACAATTGAAGAGCTTCCCAGATTTAAAAAAAAAAAAAAAAGCTAAAAGAGTTAATCACTACTATACCAGTGTTACATAAAATGTAAAATGTTAAAGGGTCGTCTTTAAGAAAAAGATAAAATAAGAACATGAAAATAAAATAGAAATAAAAACATATATATCAACAATTGAATCTAAAAATCAAAAATAAATGAACAAGCAGATCAGAAACAGGCTAAGAGATATAGTATTTTATATTGTTGATGGTTGACAGATGGGAAGGGGTTTGGGGAGATGGGTGAAAGGGCTGAAGGGATTGAGAAGTACAAATCGGTAGTTATTGAATAGTCATGGGGATCTAAATTACAACATAGGAAGTATAGTCAATAATATTCTAAAACTATGTAAGGTTTCAGATGGGTATGAGATTTATCAAGATGATTACTTAGTAAGTTATGTAATGTCTAATCACTAGAGTGTATATCTAAAACTAATATAATATTGTATGTGAACTATAATCCTATCTATTAAAAGAGTGATATGCAAATTGACAATCACTCCAACACACAAGATGGCCGCCCCCATGTGTTCAAAGATGGCTGTCCCCATGAGGACACAAGATGGCCACCACACATAGCTAACAGGGGAAGGCTGTTGTGGGTGATCAGGCCAACAAGAGAGTGCAGTTGGAGGGGACAAGGCCAGCAATGGAGAGCAGTTGGGGGGCACAAGGCCTGCAGGGGAGGGCAGTTAGGGGCAATTGGACCAGCAGGGGATCAGTTAGGTATCAATCAGGCTGGCAGGGTAGTGGTTATGGGGTTATCAGGCTGGGAGGCAGAAGTGGTTAGGGACAATCAGAAAGGCAGGCAGGTGGGCAGTTGGAAGCCAACAGTCCTGTATTGTGAGAGGGATATCCAACTGTTCATTTAGGCCTGAGGATCGGGCCTAAACGGGCAGTTGGACATCCTTGGAGGGGTCCCAGATTGGAGAGGGTGTAGGCTGGGCTGAGGTATCCCCACAGTACATGAATGTTGTGCACCTGGCATCTAGTTAAAAAACAAAAATGATTAAACAAATAAGAAAACAAAGATTGGAGGGGAAGACAAAATTGCGGCAGAATAGATGGACATGTTCTGAGCCTTGTCCCAGGGCAAATAGAGTGAGCAGTTGAAAAGAGTGGAATTCAGCCCGAATTTGTTGAGGAGACACAGCTGGTGAGATAGTTTTCAGCAGGGCAGGGCAGAGATCCCTGGATAAATGTAAAATCAAGGATCTATGCAGGAGAGTCTGCTGGGCCTCTGTATCCAGAGGGTCAGGGAGAAACTACAGGGTGACAAGCCGCATCCCTGAGGACAGTCAAAGTGTCTAGGGGAAAAAAAGTGGGGGGGGAGATCACGGGACTGCAGGAGGTAGGGGATTTGGACCTTGGAGTCTGGATTTTGGATCTGAGTTCAGAGGCAACCCTGAAGTGCTGGCCAGACGGTGCAGTGCTGGCAAGAGAGGAGCTTTCAGAGACCCTGTGCCTTTCTCCACTGAACCTAGTTTGTAGGACCTTTCAGATACAGACACTTACACGTGGCTGAGGTGCAGGAGAAGGTGTGGGCTTGTAGAATCTGTGGAGAGTAGGCAGTGGTCCAGTAGAGGTGGTAGCAAGTCTAGTGCTGAGTCATATCCAAGTTGGTTGCAATTTTCTCCTGAGAGATAGCCCCTCCCTCCAGTCTCCAGGCAACCAATATGGTCACACCCAGATTCCACCTTGTATTTTGAATAATACAAGGAATCTGAATACTCCCTGAGGATATAGGAATGGGCCTAAAGAGAAATATTTAGCCCCAGCAACCCAAAACTGAGAAACAGTACAGTACAGGTGAATGGAATCATAAGCCAGCTAAAAGAACGACACTCTACTTTTTACACTATTAGTTTTATTATCCCTTTTTTTTCTTTCTTTTTTATTCTTCTTTTCTTCTTTGTTTTCCTATTTTTGTTTGTTGTCTCTTTTTTTAATTTCTGTTCTCACTATTTTGCAACACTTTTTTATTTGCTACTTTTAATTTTTATACCATTTTTGAAATCATTTTTTTGTAAATTTATTATTTTTTCTTCTCATTCTCTTTCTTCTTATCCACTTATTCCCTTTTTTACTTCCTCAATACTTAATTGCGGTCCTCCTCATATTCATCCAATTCTTAATCATATTTTCACTATATAAACTCAGCCTCTACAGATACTGCTCCAATCTTCTTTGCTGGGTATGTGGTATTCGTTTGTTTGTTTTTTATTTTTGTTTTTTGTTTTGGTCTATCTATTGGTTCTGTGGTGATATATATATTTTTATTCCTTTGTCTTTTATCCCATATCTTTTTCTCTCTCTTTGATAGCATTTGTGCTTTTTTTTTCTCTGCCCTATCTCTCTCTTCTCAGTTGATCTCTTTTTGAGGTTATTGGTGTCATAAGTACATTTGTGCATAGTTCCCTCTGTGTTGGGTCTTGTTGAGGTGAGATTTATCAAGATGATTAGAATAGAGAACCCAGAAATCGACCCAAATCACTATGCTCAATTAATATTTGACAAAGGAGGCATGAACATACAATGGAGACAAGACAGTCTCTTCAATAAATAGTGTTGGGAAAATAGACAGATACATGCAAAAAATAAAACTAGACCACCAACTCACACCAAACACAAAAATAAACTCAAAATGTATCAAAGACTTAAACATACGATGGGAAACCATAAAAATACTAGAGGAATCTATAGTCAGAAAAATCTCTGACATATCCCAAAGCAATTTCTTCTCTGATGCTGCTATGAAGGCAATGGAAACTAAAGAGAAAATAAACAAATGGGACTACATCAAAATAAAAAGCTTTTGCACAACAAAGGAAACCATCAATAAAACATCAAGAAAGCCCACTGCATGGCAGAACATACTTGCCAATGATATCAATGATAAGGGTTTAATCTCTAAATCATCATATACAGGGAACTCATACAGCTTAATAAAAAGAAGATAAACAATCCAATCAAAAAATGGGCAACTGATCTAAATAGACACTTTTTGAAGGAAGACAGAAGGAAGACATATGAAAACCTACTCAAAGTCACTAATCATCAGAGAGATGCAAATCAAAACAACAATGCGGAACAATCTCACACTTGTCAGAATGGCTATTATCAACATGTCAACAAATGACAAGTGCTTGGGGATGCAGAGAAAAATGAACACTCCTGCACTGCTGCTGGGAATGCAGACTGGTGTAGCCACTGTGGAGAACAGTAGGGAGTTTCCTCAAAAAACTAAAAATGGAACCCCCATTTGACCCAATGATTCCACCATAATGGCTATTATGGTGAATTGTGCTGCTATGAACTCATTTGTAGAATATAATGAACAACATAAACTGATGGGGGGAAAAATAGATCCAGAGACAGAGAAACATCAATCAGAATGTCAAAAATCATGTAAGGTAGAAGACAGTGGGGGTTAGGGGGAGAGATCAACCAATGGACTTATATGCATGCATATGACCCTAATCAATGGACACAGTCATCAGGGGGTTGGGCATGTGTGGGTAATGGGGGTAATGGGGGAATAAGGACACATATGTAAAATAATAATAATAATAATAATAATAATAAAATAAAACATAAAAAGAAATTTTGAGGTAACCAGAAACTCAAGAATGCCTGAGAACATCTTTCTTGCCATGCTAGCAGTCATCAGCTATATGGTAATATTACGTGGGACAAATGGGGAAGTATTTTGGACTTATGTTACTGACCCTACATGGGTAAGAGCCTTTACATGGGCTGATCCCCTGCCTAATGTAATCACCAATAATATCAAACACCTTGGTCATCCAGGAAGACCATGGATGGGCAAGGAAGTAGCAGGGGCCTCCACCCAGCTTCCCTTTTGTATGACACAAAATCAAACCACTGCCCCTTTGTGAGTAAAATTAAAGAGAGGTTTCTAGCTTGTGTGGACACCAAAGAAAGGGACTATCACTACTTGCTCCTGAGAGAGGTACAGAAAACTGTAACTAAGACCTTGTTTATACAAAAAGAAATTGACATCCAGTTTGAAACGGAATTGCCATGGCCTAGAGCAAAAAATATCCTTACGTGGTACTATTCTACAATGTCATTATAATTTTTCCCAGATTTGTGTTACCCCCATTACCTATAATATTACCTTGCATCCTTGGGAATCAATAAAAAAAATTCATCATTTTGGTGCTTGGAGACAAAGGTAACACATCTCTTGATATTTTAGAATTAGAACAGCATAATATACAATTATCCCAAACAAACTTACAAACTAATTCTTTGAATGACTGGCAGCAATTTAAAAAGGACATGAAATGATTTAATCCCCTCCATTGTGTAGAGGGCCCCCTGGGAAGGTGCCTGAGCATTCCATTGGTCCCTTTTAACCAAGAGGGACCCTTTTCTCACAATCGAATTGCCCACAGCTGTTCCCTGTGGTTTCTGTTCATGCTCAGGTTGAAGCCTTGTGATGGCTAATACCATGGACCTGTCTATCGCTCAGAAAACTGGGTCCTCCCTGGAGAAGAAACCCAGGTTCCCCAAGATATGTGCTCAGTGCTGGTGCCCTGCCAGCAGGCGATGAGATCCCAAGGCAGGTGCTGGACATGGAGGCCACGTGGGCATAGGCTACCAAGGAGACAGAACTGAACCTCACATATCGTGCTCGGCCCCAGAGGATGGCTGGTTAGCCAGAAACAGATAAGATTCCTCAGGGAAGGAACAACCTAAGACAGGCACAGTCACAGAGGGGCCATCAGGAGAGAACTTGGGGGTCAACAGAGGTGGGGCACAGACCCTCATACACACCCCCAACATTGCAGGGGCCTGAATGATCACCCCTTCTGAGGCAGGTCTCCTCCCCCCCATGGATGATTCATTTCCAATGCCCAACTCAAATCGGAACCCAGGTAACAGAGACTTGGCTAATATCAGCTTCCCTATCATTGCAATAAGACTTGTTTGCGTTAACGTGTACCCATGGTGTGGGGAAGTGAGTTTTTGATATCTGAACCCAGCCTGGCACCAGGAATGCTCAGGGCCTACTCAAGAAGGCAATAATCCTTTCCACTAATATTTACAGGGTAAAATAAGATTATTGTTAGAGTATTAAATTTGACAGTAAAATAGTAGTCAAGTTTTCAGGCTAATTTAAATTGGCTAATTGAAATAAGTAAATATTCTAAAAAAAATTAATTGTACTGGACAAAAAGCTGTTCCTAAAGTGTTAAATAAAATTTTTATTGGTAGTTCATCTCATGGAAAAATTGCATAACATGTAATGAACCTAAAGCAGTCATATTTTAGTGCAAAAAATTAAAAATTAAAAGCTATCAATGCTACATCATAAAATTTCCAAAGGCCTCATAATATTTAAATCAAAAAAGGGGGATAGCCAAAAAATATGTAAGGAAAAATATTATGTAAGTAAATTACATCTAGAAAATTTTTACTTTAGAAAATTAACTTTCATTTGTAATGCTAACAGCAAGACACCCATGTAAAACATACATGGTGTCAAAATAAGCCAAAAGAAAATCATTTGGGCAAAAAATGAAAAAGGATTGTAAGTCAAATTTATAGAAAAGATTCCTTTATTAACTTTTGGTTGAGAATATGTTTGTATATTTTCAGAAAACAACTCGGAGACCATGTGGATACCTGCAACAGAGAGGAATTGACAAGACTAACTACTCCAGCCATGAAGACAGAAGAGACAGTCCAGAGATGGAAGACGCTTATGACACTTTGGCATACTAGCAGTCAGCATCTGTGTTACTGCAGGTTGCCCAGAACCAAACCAGAGAAGGTTGGACCTGCAATACCATCATCTTTCCTCATCCAGAACTGAAATATCATTGCTGACATGTACACATAGGAACTGTTTGACATTGAAATTGGGACGCAAAAGAACTGTTGACCCAGAAAGAAACTCACTACAAACTGATTCATTTGCCTTTCAGCATAACCATTATTGCTTGTCTCGTTTTCAGTTCTTATAAGTGTATTTCTAGTAGCACATGATCTTACTCATCTAGGGGAAATGATGAACAACATAGACTTATGAACAAGAACAGACCTATAGTCAAGGAATCTTAGATCAGACTGTTGGACCTCAGAGGGAAGATAGGGTACGGTGGGGATAAGGGGGAGAGATCAACCAAAGGACTTGTGTGCATGCATATGAGCCTAACCAGTGGTCATGGACAACAGGGGGGCGGGGGCATGTGTGGGGAGGGGTTTGGATGGGAATGGGGGGATGAGAACAAATATGTGATACCTTAATCAATAAAGAAATTTAAGAAAAGATAAAGAAGATTGTACATAAGAACATTCTTCAGATTTTTCATTATATTTTTATTACATTTGTTTTGTTAAACCCAGGAATAAACACATAATAACACATATTCCTGTTTTTAATATCCCCTTCTTTAAAATTCCAATTTTAGTATCTCTGTTTCCTCTCTGACAAGAGAGTTAAGTTCATATATGCTTTTCCTTAAAGCCAATGAAAGGTAAGCAGGAAAGATTCAGGCAGGAAAAAAATCTAGTCCAATGTTTCTCAGAAACATCAGTATGAATTATAACCACATGGAGATGTTTGTTGAAGCACAGATTCTCAGGCCTTTCCTCTGGATAGTTTATATTTAAAAAAATATCATAGGAGATATTGCTGTAGGTGGCTTATGGGAAGAAATACTTATCTCATTCAAGACCCTGCTTCCCTTCAGGTTTATTGTATTAGCATGTCATATATATCAACTATGAGCCTATTTAAAAATCTATTTTAAAAACAGGAAAAAAGTCTATAAGATTTACCAGGCATTATAATATTTACCTATTTTGAAAACTTACACTTTCATCTTACTTTATTTTATTACAATAGAATACCATTGTAACATGCACTATGGGAACCAGCTATTAAAAAAAAAAAAAAAAAAAAAAGGAAAAAAAAAAAAAAAGAATGGTGTATCCTTTTGTAAAGTGAAAAATTATTCCTTGATTTATTTGTTGCATAAATACAGATTTTCATACCTGAGTTTACCTGCTGGGATGAAATGTTCTCCCTTTTGTTTGGGTCCTTCTGTTCAATATGTGACCTTCTCACCATTCTGTGATTTACGTGGAATTATTCAGAGAAGCAAATGAGTAGAGATGCATGTTAACTAGAGTTATTGAGTTGAAGTACTGCAAGGGGCCAGCAGGACAAGAGATAAAAGGAGCTCAGGCCTCTGTATGGAAGGAAAACTAAAGTAAAAGGGAGGAAGTAAAATCTAAGAGAAGGACTCTGTAACACTGAGAACTGTGATGAGATATATCCATGAACCTCAGGAGCCTTAACCTTGAGGTGTTGCTTTTTGCATGTCGGAGGAGAAAATACAGGCAAGACAGAGTCACCAGTTCTTTCAATGGTAAGTTTAATAGGGAAATCTCTAACTTGATCTCAGGTATGATCATAAAGAAACTAGGAAGTAAGGACTTGTTAGAGAACCGGGAAGGAAAGGATGTAGGACAGAAAAGAGCTATATTTGGAGGCTACTTCAAGGACACAGTATCAAGGTTATTTGTATGTCTCATTAATTCCCTTTTTAATACTCTGTGCCTTATAATGATCTCAGAATACAGTAAAGTAGATTCATTATGCCCAATAAAAATAGCCAAAATGGGTGGTACCAAATGACTGGGGACTTAATAGATGCCCTATCTCTCAGATCCCAACCCTAAAGGAATCCCTGATGATTAAGTTATAGCAGCAAAGGCAAGATATGAATGACATAGTATGCATATTAAATTGAATAAAAATCCAACATCATGGCAAGGGAAATCCTATTATCTACCATAAAACCTGAGGTATTGGTATATAAGCACATACTAAATAAGATGGCATAGGATTCCAGGGATAAAGTATAACACATAGCAAATTAATAAAATTGTAAGTTCCCTTCCTCTTAATCCCTTAAACAATGTAAACTTATTTTCAACAGGATCCCCCTTTTTTCATATGAAATAATATGATGGGCCATGGTCCTCTTTGGCACAAAGTCAATTCAACAAATTATTTCTGCACACCTAATATCTTCCCAGTACTATGAAGGACACAATGGTATAGCCAATGCAACTTCTATCTTAGATGAGATACTAATCCATAAATGAAACAAGATGTGTATAAATTACCTCAATTTGAGTAGCAAATCAAAACACCATGAAATTCTATTAAATTCCAGGAAACTCACCAGTTATTTTTAATTACACACAAGAGTTAATCAGAAAAACAAATGCATAATTAATAGTATTATATTTGTTCTTAAATGATAGCATATCAAACCAATCTATCTGAGAGATAGCTGGAGTCCCATCTCACATTACCAAGTACACTCATGGTCAGGGGAGTATATGAAGCAAGGAAAAATATTTCAGGATGGCATCAAAGATTAAAATAACATTGAACTCGAATGCCAAACTGTCCATCACTCACATTTAGCTGAAAGTAAAAACAGGAACTAAGAACTGGGCATCTGAAGTGCAGCTGTATCTTTAATTTCCCCTTTGGCAAGTATTCCTGTCCTGTGCAATCACATGATATAGCAGGATTCCAAAGTCTGCCTTAAATTGAAAGTGATACTCTTCCTAGAAATGTCATAATGCCCCAGAGTCTATTTACCAATGATTTCGCCTCTGATGAGTTCTCCAAAGAATCTGTTGTTCCCTTTTATGTCAACCTTGGGGATTTGTAATGACCTCCAAACAGCTTGAATCATTTTTCAATAAATAGGATATATCCAACACCTTGATGTTTTCTGACATCTTTTGGAACAAAATTATATTTTTTGAATGCATACTATTTTTTAGAGTTAATAAGTTCAGCTGTTAAAGCAGTGATTTTCAAATTTTATTTTAGGAATTAAAATTATTCTTTACCCCCGGTGATCAAGAAATTGAATATGTAAAAGAGATTAAAGTGGAAGAGAAAGATGGCAGCCGATGGGAAAGCAGGATGCAAGATAGTGTGTGAGAGAGCAAAAGGAGAGTGCATGGAAGAGTGGGGAGTGTCTGTATTTGAGAGTGAGGGACAGCTTCATTCCACAGGACTGTTGGCAGACAGGCTCCTCTTGCCAGGCAGCCTCTACTACTACTGAAATATCTCCTAGAGCAGCTGGCTCTGCTGCAGAGACCACACCATCTTGAAGGCGAGAGGGGTTGTGATCAGAAACCCAGCCTTACTTTCAACCGGAGAGACCTTGGATACCTCCCAGGACCCTACAACCACATTGCCCAGAGATCAGCTGCCTCAGCTATGAAACCAAGAACACTGAGACTCCAACCTCCCTGGCTATTGGACACCTAAAAAGTTTGTCCAGGGGGAGACAAAGTGGCGCTGAATATGCGGATGGGTCCTGCACCTTCTCACAGAGCAGATAGAAAGAACAGCTGAATCAAATAACATCCACCCAGAATTGGTGAATTAAACACAGCTGGTGAGGCAATCTGTGGAAAGAAAGGTCAGAGATCGCCTAGAGAAGTGTTTCCCAAACTTCTCTCATGATGAGAATCACTTGGTGGAGTTGTTAAAATACAGGTTCCTGAATCCCAACTAAGAAGTGCTAAACTATTATAGCCAAAACCGGTTTGGCTCAGTGATAGAGCGTCAGCCTGAGGACTAAAAGGTCCCAAGTTCGATTCCAGTCAAGGGCATGTACGTTGGTTGCAGGCATATTCCCGGTAGAGGGTGTGCAAGAGGCAGCTGGTTGATGTTTCTCTCTCATCGACGTTTCTAGCTCTCTATCTCTCTCCCTTCCTCTCTGTAAAAAATCAATAAAATATATTTTTTAAAAAGTGCTAAACTAGAATTTTGGGGAACATATAGGTAAAATTGTATACTTAACTAGTGCTCTAAGCTTAGTGATTTTGTAAGTATACGATTTTGTAAGTATACTAAAATTGTAAGTATACAATTTTACCTATATGTTCTCAAGAATTCTAGTTTAGCACTTCTTAGTTGGGATTCAGGAACCTGTATTTTAACAACTCAGGTGATTCTCATCATGAGAGAAGTTTGGGAAACACTGGCTTAGAGAGAGGTGATATCTGAGATCCAGGCTGGAGGGAGAAACATGTGCAACAGGCACGAGACTCTCAGAGGGAGACTGAGCCCCACCAAACCTACAGCCCTTGGGGTCAGTGTAGACCTCAAAAGTGGAAGGGGGTCCACAGGGCTGCTGGAAGATGAGGACTCTAGCTATAAGCCCATAGTTGTGAGAAACTGTGCCCAGAAAGGCAACCTGAAGCTCTATACTGGCTGTGCAGTGCCAGGGGGAAAAGACTTGAGTCTCGTGGTTTCTTTGTCTTTTTTTTTTTTTAACCTCCCTGCTTTTGCTTACTTGTCCAGTACATATGATCTTCCAATTAAAAACACTCACCAAGACTGCAGGGGAAAGTTGTTTTTGTAGAAACTGGGAATCAGAATAAGGAGAGATGAGCAGGAAACCAGTTCTGGATCAGTCCATCCCTCCAATCCAGTATTAAGTATGGCAGGGAAAGAAGAATCTAAACACTGGGTAGAGGGGCCAGTTAGTCCTGGAAATTAACACAGAAACACTGCCACGTAGGGGTTGTGTCAGAAATTGACTCTAGTGTAAATACAACTGAAGGCAGGCCAAGAAACCAAGTGAGCAGAGAGATCCCACCCACTTGAAAATAAGGTTATGGCTTATGACACAGAGGAGCTGTGGATTGCAGGAAACTTCAACACTGTGCTGGCTAACTGACAGGAAACAGATGTGCCAAGCAGAATACTATAGGAAGTGAATTACTTTTTCTATTTAGTTTTTTTAATCTTTTACTTAAGAAACTAATTTTTTTTCTCATTGATTTTACTTTTTATTATTACATTTTTATTTTTAATTAGAGGCCCAGTGCATGAAATTTGTGCTGGGGGGGGGGGCGTTGTCTCTCAGCCTAGCCTACACCCTCTCCAATCTGGGACTCCTTGAGGGATGTACAACTGTACATTTAGGCCCGATCCCAGTGGGATCCCTCTCACAATCCAGGACTGCTGGCTCCCAATTGCTCACCTGCCTCTGTCTGATTGCCCCTAACAGCTTCTGCCTGCCAGATTGATCACCCCCTAACCAATTGATTGATGCCTAACTGCTCCCTAGCAGGCCCAATGGCCCCTAAATGTCCTCCCCTGCCAGCTTGGTCACCCCTAACTTCCCTCACCTGCCAGTATGGTCGCCCTAAACTGCCTCCCCTGCTGGCCCAATCACCCTTAACTGCCCTCCCTGCTTCCCTCCCCTGCAGGCCTGCCCCCCCCCCCAATTACCCTCCCCTGCAGGCCTGGTCCCCCCACAACTGCCCTCCCCTGCAGGCCTGGTCCTCCCCCAACCGCCCTCCCCTGCAGGCCTGGTCCCCCCAAAAGAACAGGAACAAGACAGGGATGCCTTCTTTCATCACTGCTATTTGATATAGTAGTGGAAGTGCTATCCATAGTGATCAGACAAAATAAATAAATAAATAAATAAATAAATAAATAAATAGCTTCCAAATTGGAAAAGAAGATGTAAAACTGTCCTTATTTGCAGATGACATGATAATGTACATAGAAATCCCCAAATACTCCAACAAAAAAAACTACCAGACCTAATAAATGAATTTGGCAATGTAGCAGGATACAACATTAACACCCAGAAATCTATGGCCTTTTTAAACACCAATAATGAACTCACAGAAAGAAAAACAAAACAAAACAACAACAACAACAAAACAATTCCATTTACCATTGCACACAAAAAATTAAAACACCTACACCTAGGAGGAAGCTTAACTGAAGAGGTAAAAGACCTGTACTCAGAAAACTACAGGACATTGGGGGGGGGGGGGAGAGAAAGATAGAGGAAGACATAAACAAATGAAGAAAATATTATGTTCATAGATTGGTAGAATCAAATCATTAATGTGTCCATACTACCCAAATCAATCTACAGATTCAATGCAATACCCATTAAAATACCAACAGCATACTTCAAAGATCTAGAACAAACTCTCCGAAAATTCATATGGAATAAACAAGACCCCGAATTGAGACAGCAATCCTGAGAAAGAAGAATAAATTTGGAGGGCTCACAATACCATATATCAAGCCACAATTCTCAAAACTGTCTGATACTGACACAAGAACAGACATATAGATCAATGGAACAGAACAGAGAACTTAGAAATAAACCCAAGCCATTATGCTTAATTAATATTTGACAAGGAGGCAAGAGCATACAATGGATTAAAGGCAATCTGTTCAATAAATGGTGCTGGAAAATTTGGTCAGATACCTGCAAAAAAAATTGAAACTAGATTACCAACTTACACCATACACAAAAACAAAGTCAAAATGACTAAAGGACTTCCACTAAGACGGGAAACTATAAAAATCCTACAAGACTCCATGGCAGCAAAATAGCAGACATATGTCATAGCAATATCTTTACAGACACAGCTCCTAGGGTAATGGAGACTAAGGAGAAAATAATGAAATGGGACTACATCAAAATAAATGCTTCAGCACAGCAAAATAAACCATCAACAAAACAACAAGAAAGCCCAACTGCATGGGAGAACATATTTGCCAATGATATTTCAGATAAGGGTTTAATCTCCAAAATTTATAAGGAACTCATACAACTTAACAAAAGAAAAATAAATGATCCAATCAAAACATGGCAAAGGACCTTAAAAGACACTTTTTGTAAGAGGACATCAGAAGGTCTAGAGACATATGAGCACATACTCAAAGTCACTAATTATCTGAGAGATGCAAATCAAAACAATAATGAGATTCCATCTCACACTTGTCAGAATGGCTATAAACAACAATCAACAAACTGCAAATGCTGGCAAGGATGTGAAAAAAAAAGGAACTCTCCTGCAAAGCTACTGGGAATCCAGACTGGTGCAACCACTGTGGAAAACAATATGGAGTTTCCTGAAAAAGTTAAAAATAGAACTTCCATTTGACCCAGTGATCCCACTTCTAGGACTATTTCCCAAGAAACCAGAACACCAATCAGAAAGGAAATATGCACCCCTATGTTCGTAGCAGCACAATTTACAATAGCTAAGATTTGGAAACAACCTAAATGTCCATTAGCATATGAGTGAATTAAAAAAAAACTTAGTACATCTACACAGTGGAATACTATGCTGCTATAAAAAAGAAGGAACTTTAACCATTTGCAACAGCATGGATGGAACTGGAGAGCATTATGCTAAACAAAATAAGTCAGCAAGAGAAACATAACTATCGCATGATCTCACTCATATGTGGGATATAATAATCAACATAGTTTGATAAACAAAAATAGATCCAGAGACAAATGGCAGGGGAGAGGTGGTTAGAGAGCAATCAAAGGATTTATATGCATGCATACTAGCATAACCAATGTATGCAGACTCTAGGGTGGTGGGGGCTTGCCCGGGGCGGTAATGGCTGGGGGGGGGGGTCAATTGGGGGAAAGGAGAGATATGTAAATCTTTAGACAATAAATAAAAATTTAAAAAACATAAGAGATTAAAGTGGATGTCTACAGCCCTGTTGCCTCAGCATCCATCTTCTGCCTAACCCCTTGGGGACTCCTTGAGGGGCTTTGCAGAACCCTCAGAGAGAAGGTATGATTTTAAACCATTATTATACAATGACGAAGTGTTATTTTAATAACTGGACAGAATCCTTCCCAAAATAAGTAATATTTTAACAAATTATCTTAATGGTAATTTAGATTAAAAAAAAAAAGTGAAATCAGTAAGGCCTGGATTGGAAAAAAAGAATGACAACAAATACATCCCTATCAACAATTGAATCTAAAAATCAAATGAATAAAAAATCTGATGAACAAAATAAACTGGTGAATGGAATAGAATCAGGGGCATGGAAATGGAACAGACCAATGATTCTCAGATGGAAGAGGGGTGGGGGAATGGGAAGAGATTAGACAAATAACTTATATGAATGTATACATTACCTATGGATACAGACAATAGGGTGGTAAGGGCCTGTGGTGGGGTGGGAACCAGGTAGAGGGGAGCTGGGACGAGGGAGGGGGAGAAAGAGGGACATCTGTAATAATCTGAACAATAAAGATTAACTAATAATAATAACATAATAATAATAATAATAATAATAATAATATAAGCTCCTTTCAATTTACAGGGGGTGATGGGGGAGCAATGAACTTCTAAGAGAATGTGAGAGAACATGTATATGGACATTCCATAACCTTGACATAACTGAGCACATCTTAGATTTAAGTCCAAAAACCTTCTAATTAGCATACAAGGGACCTGTGCCATTTCTCTGTTTTTGAGGCTGGAATGAAAAATAACTGAAAAGATTATTCTTTTCTCTCTAATTATCCTTCCAAGTGGATAGAGATGGAGAGAGGAAAAGAAGGAGAAAGAGAGAAGAGAAGGAGACAGAGATTAACTCTGAGGGTTTCCCTAACACTCCCCAGAAGGGAAAAGTGGAGAAAAGGGAGAGGATAAAGTACAAACAAGATGTAGATAAATAGTAAGGATTTAATAACAGAAAAAAATGAGTATGGCATAAAGTAAAATAAGTAGAAGACTGGGAGAAGAAAGAGAGAGGAAAAAAAAAGAATTTTCTGTCCAAGTCAGAAAAGCCCATTCCAAAACCCCAAACTCAAATATTCAATGTGGACCACACATGCATACCTTTGCTTATGTACCATAGTTGTTTTTTACCCCCAGAAGCAGACTATTATCTTTAGAATTGAATTTTATAGAAATATCTTCTATTTCTCTTGGATCCTACAGATCATATTCCAGTGTCCTACATAAATGATACTCAGTAAATGCTAGCTAGTTAAATGTATGGGGAGGTAACACCTGGGTTCCACCTGTCTGTGTCCAGGTACTAGTATAAATTCTCTCACTCCTTTTATTCTATAGGAGAATTGAACTACCTATAAATCCCTTAAAACATTGTGCTTTCTCAAATATCCATGAGTTTGCACATTCTAGGTTTCCCTGACAGAATTGTATCTGCCAAATTCCTAATTCCACATTATACCCACTTCTATTATTTTATTCATCATCAAACACATTCTGTATCTGTCTATATGTTTGCTTTACCAACTGAACTGTGAGATTTATAAAGACATGCCCCATGTCCTTCTCAGCCATCACAGTAATCCCAGAACTTCATTCGTCATTCAACAAATGTTTGTTAATTATCTATGTCTATCTTCATGGCTAATCTGTGAACTCCTTGAGAATAGTGACTGTATTATTACCCACATCTAGATGACTGGAACCCAGCACAGACCCTGGAACATACTCAGAATATATCAGTTGAATTGGTTTAAAACAATTGTAAAACACTACCAACTTCTGACTATAACCTGAAAGTTTCATACATAAAAGACCAGCAAGTACAATGACTTTAGAACAGCCTTTAGGCAATTCTAAAATGCATCTTGTTTCATAGAAAGATTATTTTCTGTTTCTGCATCTTAACATTATAAGATTTTCTATTATTGCTCATTAAAAAAAATCAGGCTGGTAATTTTCAATCTGTACTTCTCAATCCCTTCACTTTTTTCATTCAGTTCCCCAATCTCCCTCCCCTCTGGCAACCTTCAGTTTATTATTTGTATCTATGAGTCTATTTCTCTTTTGCTTGTTCATGAATGTGTAAGGTATAGCACAGTAATATTCTAATAAATATGTGTGGTGCTTGTTGGGAACTGAAAATACCAGGGAGATCACTTTGTAAAGTATATGATTGTCTAATGACTATGCTGTACACCTTAAAATAATAGAAAATACCATTTAATGTAAAAAAAATGGTGTTTATTACTTGGGTGACCTTGGGCAAGTCACCTGATCTCTCTGAGGATCAGCTTTATCACATATACAATTTGAAGAAAAACAATGCTTATTTCTCACATTCAATCTGTAGCAAAAATTAACAGATAGTAAATGCTATTATTAGCATTAGCTAAGAATATTGAAAAGTATTATCAGGGCATATATTCCAAAGAAAACAGCCACAGGCTCTGAAGGAAGCACAGCTGTAGTTTCAATGTAGCCCTTTAAATCCCCACCCACTCTTCTCCCCAAAGCACTTCCCTAATCAGGGCCCAAGACTGGACAACTGCTTTCACATAGGCAAGAATATTCCTTTCAGCTTTCAGAGGCTTTTTAGAGACACTGATGAGTGTCAGCAGGCCTACCTCTGCATTTACTGCAAAATATCCCACTGGCCATAAGGCAAGTGAGGCATCTCACCATCTGGAGTTTGGCTCCCTGTGAAAAAGCAGTTTCTCCATTAAACAAAAAAATAAAAATCTTCCTATATTTTGAATATCTGTATTTTGGGAAAATTTCTTCTGATAAAAATGCATGCAGGGCCTTTAAAATCAGAAGCTAGGCTAAGAGTGAACAGAAATAGTGCTGGAAGAAATAGTACTAGGGAGACCAATTGTATGCAGATGGCCTGACAAATGGTGTGTTAAGGGGAGGCTTTAGCAACCTTGAGTGACTAGGAAACTGGCAATCAAGGAAAAGGCTAATTGGAAGATGGCCGTTTCAAGGATTTGCTCTGCTGGTGTGAAGCCACAAAACATGTCATGGAATTCATTTTTCCTGTTCCTTCTGATTCCATTCAGTGGGATGTTACAGGATAGAATACACTTTAGGCTTCAGGTCAGGCTTTGGCATGCTCTGTCTGTAAAAATCCAGGTTGGAAATATTTTTTTGCTTTGAGAACCATATGGTCTCTGTCACAACTACTCAGCTTTGCTTTGTAGCACAGAAATAGACACAGATAATAGAAAATGAATGGATGTGGTTGTGTTCCAATAAAACTTTATTTATAAAAACTTCCGGAGGCTAGATTTGGCCTATATATCATGGTTCTCTAGTAAAATTTAGTATGTAATGGTTCCAAGAAAAGAAACACAAGAAGAATCTCTCTGGGAAATGGGAAAACATTCAGAGCCAAGATCATGAGGTTATGGCTACTGGCTAGGTTTATGACCTGGGGTAAGTGACATAATCTGTTTATACTTCAGTTTCCTTATAAAATGAGATGATTGGAAAACATAATCTCTATGATCCTTTTCAGTGTAAAATTTTACTAGTCTGACTTTTCTGTTAGAGTAGTGATTGTCAAACATTATTCAGCCCTTAGTTGAATATTTGGTTGAATAAAGTCTTATATAGAAGCCCTAAATGCATAATTGATAAAAATTTAGTAAGTCCATGCCTTTCATATCATAAATCCAGATTATTGACCATTCCAAACTATCAATTCTCATCCATAGTTTTAAAAATTCACTATTCCAGAAAGGGGTTTAATGATGAGTAATGCTTCATTATGAAAATATCACGTCCCCTAATTCTTTACAAATTATAAATCTTTTTCACATACATATTTCCCTAAAGCAACACTTCTCAACCTAGTCTTTCTTCATTTTTAAGAAATGATTTAACCCAAGGGAATAACTATAAATATTTCAGGAAACATGGCAAAAGAGTTTATTCAATAAGAATGCATGAATATATTTTGGCTTTTTCCCCCCTAAGGATCTTAGAGTAGAGAGACTGATAGCATTCTTTCAAATATTTGAGCTAGGCCGAAACCGGTTTGGCTCAGTGTTAGAGCGTCAGTCTGTGGACTGAAAGGTCCCGAGTTCGATTCAGGTCAAGGGCATGTACATTGGTTGCGGGCACATCCCCGGTGGGGGGTGTGCAGGAGGCGGCTGGTCAATGTTTCTCTCTCATTGACGTTTCTAGCTCTCTATCTCTCTCCCTTCCTCCCTGTAAAAAATCAATAAAATATATTTTTTTAAAAACAACAAATATTTGAGCTAGTTTGGCAAAATTAGTAAGACTTTTAAATGAATGTGATAGTTATATGACTAAGTAATCATTGTGTTGGTTTTCCCTGAATAACTTAACACAGAGGCCCATCATGCATTTCCACAATCTTCAATAAATAGATTGAGGGTTGATCTTTCAACAAAAATGGCTTATAGTCTGTCCACTTTCTATATGACTATGTTTTAGCATGTCTGTATGTGTGCGTAAGAGAGAGACAAATAAAAGGATGGAAGAAGGTAGGAAAGGAAAAAGAAAAGGAGAGATAGAGGAAAAGGGACAGATTTTATTTGCTGAGAAAATGGATAAAGAGGATTAAAGATGGGGAATTCATAAAGAACAGAACTGAATTACAAAAGCTTCTGCAAAATCATTGGTGTTAAATGCAGCAAAATCTAATCTAAACTGGGATTTAAAAAACCTACTACATCTCACCTATTATTCTGAAAACCCTCAAAAAGCCTATCATTTCATAGCTAACTGGTACCGAGGAGGCAATTTTATTCAAGCCAGCTGATCTTTTCTAACAGCACTTACAAAATTAGACTAAAGTAAGTAAAAAACTATCTCAAATTATTAGCACTGTCCATATGTATTCAAGCAGTGGTATAGGATGGTTCCAATAACCAAACTGAAGGGAAAATATGATCAAATCATATCATTTTGATTTTTATATCACATGCCTTCATTTTTCATATTATCATTTTAAAATGTTATTGCTCTATATTTCTTTATACTTTACCCAATAAAATAATATCTGATTTTAATTAGATAATCAATTATTTTTTTAAATCCTAATCTGAGGATGTTTTTCAAATGATTTTTAGACAGAGCAGAAGAGAGAGGGAAAGACAGAGAGAAATATCAATGTGAGAGAAACACTTCGATTAGTTGCCTCCTACACATGCCCCAACCAGAGCACAAGCTGGGGAGGAGCCTGAAACGGAAGTATATGCCCTTGACCGGAATAGAACACAAGACCTTTCAGTCTATAGATCGATGCTCTATCCAATGAGCAAAACCGGCGAGGGCATAATTTTTTAAATTTATT
Organism: Pipistrellus hanaki; assembly: GCF_964339955.1. Taxonomy (NCBI): domain Eukaryota; kingdom Metazoa; phylum Chordata; class Mammalia; order Chiroptera; family Vespertilionidae; genus Pipistrellus; species Pipistrellus hanaki. Next base: position 27,959,015 of record NC_140524.1, on the reverse strand, counting down.
TTTAAATTATAATCAAATTACAATATTATATTTATTTTGCTTTAGTTCACATCCAAAACTCAATTACCTGCTTTTTCTTAGTCCTCACTCCTGGAACTTTGGCTGTAATCTTATATCTGTTTGCCAACCCCCTAATATGGCCTATCTGTGACTTACCTAAGTGCCCTTACTTCTCTTGGCCTGTCTTGTCCTAGTATCACTTTCAATTCAACACCAACATTTAATTGCTCTTTACTTTCCCCTGTGTTTTAGATTCCCAAATATGCCCTATTCTATTAGGAAGAAATGGGGCCACACTCTTACATATTTGTTGTTCTTTTTAGTGGCAAGTATATGATTAGTCAACATCTCTTTTCTGATTAAAGAAAAGCCATTTCTACATCACTGTCCAATCTAGTAGTCACTGCCATGTATGGCTATTTTCATTTTAATTCCAATTAATTAAAATTCAATAAAATTAAAAAGCATTTGCTCAGTTTCACAAGACATAGTTTAAGTGCTCAATAACCACATGAGGCTAATGGTTACTGTATTATAGTTTAAATATGGGGTCTAGACTAAGACATTATAAGTTGTGTTTTTAATAATAGCATCTTGAAAGTCTGCTAGGGAAAGAATGTGAACTGTTACATGAATTTAACTCAGCCTAATAGTAAAACATAATGGTTAAGGGAATGGACTTGAGAGCCAGATAACCTAAGTTAGATACATGCTTCTGACATTTACTAGCTATGTGTCCTTGGGTAAGTCTTCTAGTTTCTGTGTGTCTACTTCTCTATCAGTAATGTTTGAGTAATAGTAGTGCCTGACTCATAGGAAAACTCATATGAGTACTATATTGCATATGCACACACAAAATTTAGAACAGTGCCCAGTGCATAAGTCTTATATGCATGGTTCTTATTGCTGTTCACGTTCTTGTTTTGAAAATTGGGTTGTAGCCCTAGCCAGTTTGGCTCAGTGGATAGAGCATCAGCCTGTGGACTGGGGGGGGGTCCCAGGTTCGATTCCTGCCAAGGGCACATGCCTGAGTTGCGGGCTCAATCCCCAGAGGGGAACATGCAGGAGGCAGCCAATCAATGATTCTCACTCACCATTGATGTTTCTATCTCTCTCTCTTCCTTCCTCTCTGAAATCAATAAAGAAATATATATTTGGGAAAAAAATAAAAACTGGGTTGTCAGAAATACAGTTTTTTAAAAATAAATATTTGTTATTCAGATTATTAAAATTGTTCCTCTTTTTTCCCTCCATAGCTTCCCTCCACCAGGTTCCTACCCCACCCTCTGCCCTTACCCCCCCCCACACTGTCCTCATCCATAGGTATATGATTTTTGTTCAGAATCTTCCAACACCCCCTCTCCCCTTTTCCCCCAGAATTGTCAGTCCACTTCCTTCTATACCCCTGATTCTATTATATTCACCAGTTAATACTGTTCATCAGATTTTGTATCCCCTTGGTTTTTAGGTTCACTTGTTGATAGTATTTGTTGTTCATCATTTTTATCTTTATCTTCTTCTTCCTCTCCTTAAAGAATACCTTTCAGCATTTCATATAATTCTGGTTTGGGGGTGATGAACTCCTTTAGCTTTTTTTTTTTTTTTTTAATCTGTGAAGCTCTTTATCTGGCCTTCAATTCTGAATGATAGCTTTGCTAGGTAGAGTAATCTTGGTTGTAGGTTCTTGCTACCGTGTTTCCCCGAAAATAAGACATCCTCTGAAAATAAGACCTACTTACAGGTTTCCTTCCGAGTGAAATATAAGGCATCCCCCTGAAAGTAAAGCCCCCCCCCCCGACCCTAGGCTAAACATGAGAGATTTGGTCCACTGATTCTGAAAGAAATTGAGTCACAAGAAATTCACTAGGAAATTCAGGAATTGGATTGTTATGATGATGTTCCAGAAGATGATGACATGATTGTCATTGAATAAATGAGTACATTCTTGATACTGTAGGATTCACAGTTTGTCTGGTTTGTGTTGACAACTACCATACTACCATACCATATACAGGTAATAAATTTCCTTTATTTTCATTTAACAATAAATGTGTACCGTATTTTTCTTCATGGAAAAATAAGACATCCCCTGAAAATAAGACCTAGCGCATCTTTGGGAGCAAAAATTAATATAAGACACTGTCTTATTTTCGGGGAAACAGGGTATTCATAACTTTGAATGTTTCTTGCCATCCCCGTTTGGCCTACATATTTTCTGTTGAGAAATCATATGAGTGCTCCCTTATAGATAACTAACTGTTTTTCTCTTGCTGCTTTTAAAATTCTCTCTTTTTCTTTTGCTCTTGGAATTTTAATTATGATGTGTCTTGGTGTGGTCCTCTTTGGATTCCTTTTGTTTGGGGTGTTGTGTGCTTCCTGGACTTGTATGTCTATTTCTTTCACCAGGTAGGGAAAGTTTTCTGTCACTATTTCTTCAAATAGGTTTTCAGTATCTTGCTCTCTCTCTTCTGGGACCCCCATAATTCTTATGTTGGTATGCTTGAAGTTGTCCCAGAGGCTTCTTACATTATCTTCAACTATATATATATATATATATATATATATATATATATATATATATATATATATATATATATATATATTTCATTGATTTTTTTACAGAGAGGAAGAGAGAGGGATAGAGAGTTAGAAACATTGATGAGAGAGATTCATCGATCAGCTGCCTCTTGCACACCCCCTACTGGAGATGTGCCTACAATCAAGATACATGCCCTTGACTGGAATCGAACCTGGGACCTTTCAATCTGCAGGCTGACGCTCTATCCACTGAGCCAAACTGGTTTTGGCTCTTCAACTTTTTGTATTCTATTTTCTTTTTGCTTTTCCAGAGAAGTGTTTTTTGCTTCTTGGTATTCCAAATCTTTGACTTCACTCCTGTGATCCTCTAGTCTGCTTTTAGGTCTCTGTATAATATTTTTTATTTCAGTCAGTGAATGCTTAATTTCTAGTTGATCCCTTTTCATACTTTTCAAGGGTCTCCTTTAATTTATCAGCCTTTTCTTGAAAAACCTTATAACTGTGGTTTTAATCTCTATATCCAGTCTTTTGCTTTCCTCCATTTCCTTCAATTGAGGCCTGCCTTTTTGTCTCTGCATTTTAGCTGTTCCCCTGAGTTGACGAAGTGACTTTGCATGCAAGGTGTCCTAGCAGGGTCCAGTAGCTCAACCTCCCCAGTTACCTGTGGTGAATCCTCTTGGTGCACCTTTTGTGGGCTGTATGAGTAGTCTTGTTGTATCGATAGTTAGGCCTTGCTTGTTGTTGTTATCACTGGGTAGAGTTGATCTCCAAGCCAAATGGCTGTGATGATCAGGAGTGTCTCGCTAGGAGCGTTTCTGTGCTCAGCTTGGATGGGATGGAGTCTCAGGGTGGTGCAGACAAGCTTTGGTTTCCTGTCAGCCCTACCCTAAGAGGGCCTTGTTCTCTGAGTGCCATGGCAAGGCTGCTGGCTGCATGCACCTCTGAGAGAAGGCTGCTCTCAAGTTTTGCCTTCTGCCTGACAGTCAGTTTCTCCCTGAATGGAGCTGGCTATCAGTGAAGTTGGGAGGTTTTGTTTTTCTCCTAAATGAGAAAGCTAGCCACGCATTATCTCCCAGCCCTCTCTGCACACACCGCGAGTAAGCCAGCAGCATATTCAGCCACCCACCCTTTCGCGTACACAGATCTTCACACCTCTGCAGCTCCTGAGGCTCAGCGTCCTTTTCCCTTTTTTTTCTAGTAAGGTAGAGCTTTCATTCAGCCCGCTTTCTGGTGTTTCTGGATGATGTAATTGTTGTGGTAAGCTACATTTAGGTGTTTACCTTATGCCGCCATCTTGGTTTCTCCTGGAAGTGTTTTGTTTTTGTTTTTGTTTTTGTTTTTTTTTCCCCTCCAGAAATTCAGTTTTTATGAGGAGATGAAACAGTGGTTTGAAACACAAAGATTTCATAATAATTAAAAAATGTATAATGTTAGAGGAAATAACCAAACATCAGGTTGCATGACTTACACATGAAATTTTGTTTAGCCTTCCTAGGAGAGGAGGAATTTGATATCTTTTTTATTTCCATCCTGCTTTTAAAATCCTGAGAAGATCTCCTAAATGAGAGTGGAACAAGATATCAAAAGACTCAGGAATCATCAGAGTGGAGTATTAGGCTAGAAAATTAGATTGAAAAATAATCTCTATAAAGATAGACCTTGCAGCTTTTGGGAAACACCCATTATATTGATAGAATAAGTTGAGTTTTAGTAAAGAAGATGAATTAGCAGTAGTGTTACCCAATCAGAAGCTTACAGAATCACAAAAAAGTACAAAAATATTATAAAATTCTTTCCTCTTTTCTTTCCTCCTTTCAGCATTACTCCACTACCCACGAAGACAAGGGGACGATCCTCATGTTATAATTAGGGTAAAAAAATATTTGAGCCTCAAAATATTTTCTTTACTGGCCTAACTTGGTATTTGGGTGAAAATATTTAGTAAGTGTATTCCAAATGTATAATATTTAGATAAATCAAACCCAATATAGTCCACCTTTCTTGATTGGGCTGGAAGACATCCCAGTCCGACATGTCGCCCTTGGCTCCCTTTCTCACATAAAGTCCATCTAACCCTCCATTACCCAACTTCAATAAGAACTCCTCAGGCCAATTTAGCCCTTTCCTTATGTTGACTGATAAAAATACAGATGTATTGTCCACAATAAAAAATCAAATAACTTATCCAGTTACCCTTGTATGGCCACAAATAATATAGGGTCACATGGTATATAATTATTTCCACTTAACACTTAAAATGATTCTTAAAAACAACAACCTTGAATTACAGCAGTCTCTGCAAAGATAGAGAAGCAAGAGAGCAGTCATGATTCAAGCATGAAAAAGCGAAGGAGATTGGATCATGTTAACAGAGATGACAGTGCAATAATAGTCAGGGCTTAAATATTAAAAGCATGTTTCACCATGCTTAGAAAAGAGTTGACAGTACAAAAAAATATTGGTTAAGTAAATGAGCATTGGAAGGTTGTGATAAGCATTTTGGATTTCATACTGGTAGTGATAAACTATTGGTGGGGAGTTGGAGAGAAAGATAAGATTTTAAGAGATAAATACAAGAGAGTATTGGTAAAACTTCATTATGTTTGAAGGGATGAGAGCAATGGAGGAATCAAGATTGACTCAATTTTTCTCCACAACTTCTCCAAAAACTTGTTACTACTTGTCATGTGGATAAAAATCCATTATAATAGGTGTAAGGGGATTTCTCATTGCAGTTTTGATTTTCATTTCCCTAATAGCTAATAAAGTGAAGTTGAGCATCCTTTCATATATCCATTGCCCATTGGTCTGTCTGCTTGGGAGAAGTGTGTCTATTTGACCTCTGGCAATTTTTTAATTGGATTGTAGTTTGTTGGTATTGAATTGTATGAGTTCTTTATATATTTTGGATATTAGCCTCTTTGTTGAAGCTGTTGTTTGCAAATTTTGTTTTGTTAATGTTTTCTTTGGCTATGCAAAAGCTTTTTAGTTTGATAGAGTCCCATTCACTTGAAAACATTCCCTATCCAGGAATTGAACCAGCAACCTTTTTGGTACCCAGATGAAGTCTAGAGTAAATGAAAAAGCATAAATTATAACCATGCCTGCCTGGTTCTAAAGCCATATTTTTTTTCTTCCTAACAAATGGTTGCCATGTAAAACTACATGGAAGACTTTAATCTCTCCCAAATCTCCCTACTCTTTATATGCTTCCATATGAGACTCTTTTTCATTCTTTAGATCCTCTTTTAGATTGGGTGCATGTTTCAATGATCAAATATCCAGACCAAAGGGCTTGTATGCATGCATACAAGCTTAACCAGTGGTCACAGACAACAGAGGATTGGGGGAATACGTGGGGAGGGGTTTGGAATGGGAATGAAGGGATGAGGACAAGTATGTGATACCTTAATCAATAAAGAAATTTAAAAAAATATCCAGACAATCCATGGATCTCTTGACCTCTGAGGAGCATATCCTCTTCAAAGCTGTTAATTTCCATATAAGCCAACCAGTAGCAACTCCAAAGTATTTGTACAGTGAGGGGATTTAGGTGTGGTGATGTGTTGGGGGTCTACCTAGGGAGACTGTCTGCATCTCCATATCATGCTACTAAGAACATGGTTCTTCCTTTGATTTACATGAAAGTTTCTATTTCCTAATTATTGGCCTATTTGTCTTAACATTTTTATTGAAGTAAAATTTATGTATAGAGAAATTCATGTTTCTTAAGTATAAAAAAAATAATGGGTTTTGACAAATGTATACACCCATGTAACCAAAATCCAAATCAAGATATGGAATATTTCTATAATCCCAGAAGAAATTTATCTTATTACCTCTTCCCCGTCAATCCCTCACTACAATCCCTAAGCCCAGGCCACCACTGTTTTGATTGTTTTATCTGCTTTTGAAATTAATTTAAATGGAATTATTCAATATATATTCTTTTTGGTGTCTGGTTTCTTTCACTCACCTTGGGTATATAAGATTCAGATGTTTATTGAAGAAAATATTCTTTCCTCATTGTGTATTATTGGCTAGTCTTAGACAAAGAAGGAAATCCTATTATTTGCAACAACATAGAAGAACCTACAGGATATTATGCTAAGTGAAACGAACCAGACAAAAAGAACAAATACTATATAGCCTTCCTTATATGAGGAATATAAAATAGTCAAATTAATAGAAGCAGAAATCAGAATAATGACCACCAGGAGCTGGGTGGGGTAAAAAGTGAAATATTGGTCAAAGGGTACAAATTGAATATTCCAGGATGAATAAGTCCTAGATATCTACTGTACATCATAGTGCCTACTGTTAATTATATTAAATTATATATTTAAAAATCTACTGCTTTAGCTGGTTTTGGCTCAATGGTTAGAGCGTTAGCCTTTGGACTCGAGGGTCACAGATTTGATTCTGGTCAAGGGTATGCACCTTGGTTGTGGGCACATTCCTAGTAGGGGGTGTGCAGGAGGCAGCTGATTTATGTTTCTCTCTCATCAATGTTTCTAAATCTCTCTCCCTCTCCATTCCTCTCTGTAAAAAATCAATAAAATATGTTAAAAATTAAAAAAATCTAAAGGAGTGGGCTTTAATAATGTTAAATGTTCTTATCACAATTTATCTTATTAATACAATAAAAAGGGCAGGAAGAAATTTTGGAGGCAAAGGACATGTTCATAACATTGATTGTGGTGATGATTTCATGGATGTGTACATATGGCCAAACTCATTAAATTGTATACATTTAATAAGTATAGTATTTATGTCAATAATTTCTATATATAAAAGTATAAGTGACCATTATGACAGAATGACTGGAACGACTGGGATGACCAGTCGTTATGATGCTCACTTACCACCAGGGAACAGATGCTCAATGCAGGAGCTTCTCCCAGCTCACAAGCTGCAATTGCCAATGGATCCTGACGCTCAACCTCCCAATTCCTTCCTCTGGCAAGCAGGCCTCGATTACCTCATCATGGCTGGGCCCTGGATTGGGACAGGGAACCAGGGATAGGTGGTGGCAAATGCAGTCCCTTTCCCAGGGGGTCTAGGGCCTACTCCCTTGTCAGGGCCTGCTGGCCAACTTCCTGGTCCCTCCCCCTGGTTGGCAAGTCCTGATTGCCCTATTGGTGCCAGGTCCTGAGCTGAGCCAGGGAACCAGGAGTGGGTGGTGGCAGTAGTGGGCAGCAAAGGAATGGGAGGGGAGAGGCATGGAGGCAGGGAAACTGATTGGCCCTGATTACCAACCAGGCATAAGGATCCCACCCATGCACAAATTTCATACACCGGGCCTTTACTAACTCAATAAAGTGGTTTAACACTTGATCTTTGTTTTAGCATCTATCAAAAGTTAATTCTTCTTTAATTCAATGAGTACCAGAGCTATACTAGAGACCCCAAGCAAATTAAGCCTGAAACATGCTAGAGGAAAAAATGACAAAACTAAAGCTGTCCTACTTTGGGCACATCATGAGAAGACAGGGTTCTTTTTCAAAAAGACAATAATGCTGGGGAAATAGAAGGCAGAAGGAAAAGAGGTAGACTAAATATGAGATGGATTGAATCCATAAAAGAAGCCATCAGTATGAGTCTATGTGGATAAGACATTCTGGAAATCACTCATTCATATAACCTCCATGAGTCAGAGCCGACTCAGTGGCATGTTTCTTGAACATTGCAATGAATAGATATAGCATAATGTATTTATTCATTCTCCTGTTGAGGGATATTTGGATTGTTTCCATCTTGGGGGTATTATAATTAAAGCTATTTTAAATATTCTTACAAGCCACAAATTTACTTTTCTACTAGAAAAAATACTGAGCAGGAGAAATGCTGTGTTACAGGATAAAATGTATGTTTAATCATAAGGAACTGTGAAATAGTTTTTCAAATTGATTATAATAGTTTCTACCCTTGCCAGCAAAATAGAGAAATCTTAGTTGCTTCACCTACTCACAAAGTTTTGGTATTGTCAACATATTGAATTTGAGCCATTCTGGTGGGTGTGTAGTGACATAGCTTTACTTTGCATTTCCCTGATGAGTAGTGACATTAATCATCTTCCCATATGCTTAGTAAGTTTACACTATTTTTATAGTGATAGACTGCAGATATCTTCTACCAATTAAGCTGAAATGTTATTACCCTGCAGAGTTTTTGTATTGGACACAATGGGGCTAATGAAGACTATGGGATGATCTAATGCCCCTCTGTCAAGCAATCTTATGCCATCCTCATTGTGTCTTCTCCAAGCAAAGACCCAATTGCTTTGGCTGCCACTGCTGCTGCTTCCACAGCTACCTTTAAAATAGCAAAATAGCCTGGCCAGTGTTGCTCACTGGTTGAGCATTGACCTATGAATCTGGAGGTCATAGTTGCATTCCCAGTCAGGTCACATGCCTGGGTTTTAGGCTCAATCCCCAGGAGGGGGAGAGTAGGAGGCAGCCAATCAATGGTTCTCTCTCATTATTAATGTTTCTATCTCTCTCCCTCTCATTTTCTCTGTGAATATATATATATATATATATATATATATATATATATATATATATATATATATATATATAATATGTCAAAATAATAGTCATTTTTCTTGAGCAATTATTTTTCCAGGGCTCAGAGTTGTAGTTGTACTTTCTTAGATATCTTACAAATCAACCCAAAGGTTATTGTTCTTCCTTCTAGGACTTAAACTTTAGATTCTAGACAGGAAAAAAAGGGAAGTCAACTTTTGAGACCCACAGTTCATAGATTTATGTCTCCATAGTTAGCCCACAACACTAGAGTTGGCCTTCATATATACCATATAACTGCATTATAATTTAGGTCTTACTGAGTTTGAATAATGGTACCTTCAGAGAGTAATTTAAAAATTAGGGGAGAAAGAAAGAAGGACAAAGATATAGAGAAAAATCAAATAGATGAAGACAAAGCAACACAGTTACCTTAAAAGTATAGATATAAAATCCAGCTCAAATTGATTTGATGTGATTTTGTTCTTTTCCAGACAACTGAATTCTGTATAGTGAAGTTTGAAGGTGAGGAGAGGATTAACAATCAGCTGGATACATTTCAGAAGCTTAAATGCTGTAATTCGAAGGGATCTGCAAGGTCATCTAGTACAACTCCTGGCAGAGTGCAGGAATCAATTCATAAAACTCATAAATGTTTTTTATCTTTTAAAGTCACTTGGTCATAGTGACAGTCTCTAGAGCCACAAAAAATAAATACATTGTTTTCTACATGTAATCACTTCATAAGTCACAAAAAGAGCTATTATGCCTTCTACTCTCAACTCCTACTTGACATTCTCAGTTCCTTCAACCTTTGCTTTTAGAAACTATTAATCACCTTGGTCACCTTTGCTTATCACACTCCAATTTGTTAATATTCTCCCTAAAATATCCCCATAAAACACCACATTATGTATGTAATCTAATGAACATCCATAATAGTGGGACTGTAACCTTCTAGAAAATATATAATGTACTCACAGATTATATTAGTTTTTTTTGGTGTTGTTATGACTAATTGGTTTTGCCATTACAGTAAACTAAACCCTTTAGGCTTCTTCACAAGCAGTCACTTCAATCTTGGTTTCCTCACTTGAGTCTTTTTTTTTTTTTCCTTTCTTTTTTTGAAAGAAAGAGAAGTTGAGTAGAGAGCTTTTCATTAGTCCTAATTATACTTCATCTTGTTAGTTTCAGTCCACTATTCTAACTTGCTAAGATTCTGTCACACCCTGTAAAAGTACTTTTTAATTTCACCCTTTATTTTTGTTGGAAAATCTTTCCATAATATCTTAGTACACTTCTCTGATTTAGAAGCTAGAATCTAAAGGATAAAACTGTATCATTCCTTATTGTCTCAGGCTCTTATTGGGTCAACATTTTGAACTTAGGTATTTCCTGCCCAGAGCATTAGTGACATATTGTATTGAGCCCGGGGCATCCTATAGAGATGTTTTTGTTTCACGAAATACCTGATCTGATGAATTTTACTTTAAAACTAAGGGTCAAAGTTAATTGGATTTAATGAACTCTTTATTGGAATATAACTTAACTAAATTACTAAGTAACTAGAACTGATAATATTATCTACCTACTAAGAAAAAAAATACCCATGTTAAAAATTTCCATCAGAAATCAATTTTCCCAGCATACTCTTGTAAGGAGAAAAGTGGGTAACTTTGTTATTTGATGTAGTTTCCTCAGTACCTTAGCATAAGAACTTTCTAAGAGGCTCTTTGTACTTTATGTGTACTAGAATAACACAGGTGAGTGAGGGTTTATTGAAATATCATCTATGCAGAAATTATATAAAATGTTATAATGCAACAATTCATCATAAAGATTTGTCATCTATCATACTAACATTCACAAAAGTACATTACCAAAGGAGAATTCATAATGAGTATGTCAATACTCTATAACTATTTTTCACAAAAGCTGTACTGTACATTCCTCCCCACTCACCTTTAAATATAAATTTTCTGTTTTATTAGAATTATCATTGGCTGAAACTAATCAGAAATTTCTCTGAACTTTTGTTTATTTGTATTTTATGCCCCCACTTACTCTTATATTTATCCAAAATCTTGGTTTGGATAAAGATACAATAATTACGTGTACTCTAACAAAGAAGATTTAAATCCACAAAATAACTGCTCTCTGATGAATATCAATCAGGCAAAAATTCTTCTCTTTGATCAAAAACAACTGAAGTTCTCAGACAACTTCATTAAAAGCAAATTCTTGATTTGCTTAAATATGTTGCTCACTTTGAATGATCTCACTATCTATAGTATTTGTCATCTGTCAAAATGGTTGAAAAAAATTGAACTGTTTGGCATTATTGCCAAATATTTTTAGAAAGTTCTAGTTTCTCCACCCTACTCTCAATGGGTAGACGTTAAATAGAATATTTCAAAGTGTCTATACACTATTACATAATAGGAGCATGATGTTTAGTCAGATAGATCTGCTGTCCAATCCCATTTCAGCCTCAGTTATCTTATTGTTAGTGTTGAGATAATATATTTCACACAGTTGTTGCAAAAATAATTTCTAAAAAGTGTATGATCGATAGTATGTACTCAATAAACACTAATTTCTTTATCACTTATATAGTGTCATCCCTTTTTCAAGGTTAAACACTAAATAATATCTACAAAGGAAATTTAAGAATAAGATTCAATTTACATCCCTACTGCCAGGTAACACTTGTTTTGTTTGGGGTTTTTGTGGGTGTTTTTTTTTTTTTCAATTACAGTTTACATTCAACATTATTTTGTATTAGTTTCTGGTGTATAGCATAATGATTAGATAATCATATATTTTACAGAATGATCCCCTGATATGTTAAGTACCCTCCTGGCATCATACAGAGTTACTACAATGTTATTGTTTATACTCCCTATGCTGTACTTTACATCCTCATCACTATTTTGTAACTACCAATCTGTACTTCTCAATCCCTTCACCTTTTTCAGCCAGCCCCCCAACCCTTCTCCCCTCTGGCCACCATCAGTCTGTTCTCTGTATTATGAGTCTACTCCAATTTTATTTGTTCAATTATTTTGCTCGTTAGATTCCACATATAAGAAAAATCATAAGGTATTTGACTTTCTCTGATTTCACTTAGCATAATACCCTCTAGGTCCAATCATACTGCAACAAATTGGATTAGCTATCAGCTTCAATGGGGCCCTCTGATAGATTTCTGGAACAAATTGTAAGATTTCATTCTTTTTTAATGGTGGAAAAATATTTCACTGTATATATGTACCACCATATTTGTATCCACTTGTCCATTGATGGGCACTTGGGTTGCTTGCATTATTTAGCTATTGTAACTAATATAGCAATAAACATAAGGGTTCACATATTCTTTCAATTTAGTGTTCTGGTTTTCTTCGGATATCCTATATAATAAAGATGTAATATGCAAATTGACTCTCATGCTGTAATGCTGTCACAAGATGGCAGAACACACAGCAGGGGTGGGGCAGTGGGGGTGGGGCTGACAGCCACTCTGTGGCTTTTGCCAGGATTCCTGTGGCCCTGCGAGGGTTTGGGGATCTTGGCTGCTGCTTTGCAGGGCTTCTGCTGTGATTTCTATGGCCCTGCCCGACCCAGAGGCAGGGCATTGGGGCAGCACTCCAGGACTTAGAGCCGTCCCATGGTGCACCAACCTCACAGAGTGGGACTCTGGGACTCAGAGCAATTCCATGGAATGGGGGGATGGGGAGGGGCCTAAGTCTCGTGCAATTGCAGGTTATGAGTCACTAGTGTACCCATTAGTGGAATCACTGAGTCATAAGGACATTTCTATTTTTATATTTTTAGGACCCTCTATAATGTTTTCCACAGTGGCTGTAACAATCTACATTTCCACCCACCAACAGTGCACAAGGATTCCCTTTTTTCCATATTCTTGACAATACTTGTTTGTTGATTTATTGATTATAGCCATTCTAACCGGTGTGTGGTGATATTTCATTTAATTTGCAGTTCTCTGATAATTAGTGACATTGAGCATATTTTCATATGTCTATTAATGGACGCTTTGTTTTGGGGGGACACTTTGTATCTGTGTTCATTAAAATTATTAGTCCACATCAAAGGAGAACAATATTTGAATTTCAATACATTCTATATTATGTAAGAAACGCACGCTCAGTTAGCCTCTTCATTAAATCAGGGAATATAGGTTCACTTAAACACATACTGCGTTGCAGTTCTTGGTTGTGGTTTTGTGACATTTTGTTGTTTATATATATATATATATTTGACTGTGACATATATGCATGTGTGTTTTATATGTATATTTATGTTTTCTGTTCTTTCTTTCTCCTAAATCAAGTGAGGAACATTATGTGATCAGGGATTATATATTTATTATTTTAAGACCCCCTTTATGAATACCCTGTATGTCTTCCTCATTAGACTGAGCTTTCCTGGCTAAGACCAAGTCTCATTTAACCTAGCTAGGATTCTTACTCACAAATGTTGCTGACTGGCAATATCTTGTTTATAAATTACATGAGCATAGAATAGGGTTTGGAGAATATGGAGATACGCCGAGAGCAGATAAGTATATATCTCAGAGACCTGTGTCACACATTACTGGGCCCTAGATTTAGGATATCCACAGTGAAGTCATTCCTGGGTAAGATGCTTACATGGCTAAGAAAACTGTAGATGTTTCCCTTACTTTATTAGAATTATAGTCAAATGGCATTTTTTTTACAATTGCATCAGTGCTAGAACCACAGTCAGGAGGGATGGACAAAGAGAAAACACATTTTCTCTCCTTTAGCTCAAGTGAGAAGAAAAATAGAAGGGCAACTTTGGGGGGTTATAGCCTAGTTCAGTATCTAGTTAAATAGTAATCTTATTTCCCCATTCTAACTGACTTGGGTGGAGCTACCCCAAGAAGATATATCCCCACATTGGCAGTTCAGGCCTTGGATCAAAGTTCCCTGCACTAGCAATGCTGTGTAATACAGGTTTTACTTTCCTAATTCCTCTGGGAGTTGAATATCATACTCCTGGGTCATTCACCACTAAAAAAGTAAAATTAGAATTTAAATATGATTTATAAAGGTAACAGTTGCCATTTTATTATACCCTGGGCATATAATTCAGCCTTTGACTTCCTCAATTGACTCCAAACAATTTTCACTATCTCTACTGCTACAACCCTAATGCACACCAACATCATTCCTCAACTGGGACTTTTATCAGCCTCTTAACTGGTGTCTTTGTTTTCACACTTGCCTCTTACATCCATTGTATAACAGCTAGAGGAATCCTTTCAAAGCATATGTCAGATATTGTGACTCCCTGGCTTAAAACTCTCCAAAGGCTCTCCGTTGAAAGCAGAATGAAATCCCAAGCCTTGTTCATGGTCTCCTGTCTGTCTCTGTGACCTTATATCCTATCATTCCTATTTTCCTTTTAAAGTCCACCTACACTGACTTTCATTCTGTCTTTTGACAACCCCTGAGCTTATTCTCTTATCTCAGATAATCTTGCACTTAGCCTTCTGTAATACCTTAATCAATAAAGATATTTTAAAAAATAAATACATTTTTAAAGTTGCTTTTATAAAAATGCTTTGGAAAAACATGTTTCTTTTCCTCATCCTTCACTAAGTGAGAAACTCCATGAGGGAAGAGTCTGTGTTAGTCTTGATCTTCATTGTATCCTCAATGATTATCATTGTATCCTCAGTGTACCCTCAGGGTCATTGATGGGATGCAATAACTGCCTAATAAAGGTTTGTGAAAAGAATGAATAAATAGCAAAGGGAGCTAGCAAATCATGAAAAAAAAGTAGCCAAGAAGGTCCACCTGGAATGAGTTGGAATGACTATTTGGAATCAAATCATTGTAATTTTGTGACTATCCATAGAAACACTCAGCACCTAAGAAGAAAAAAGAAAAAGAAAAAAAAAGGTGGTTGATGGAGGGTATCCAGGGTTTCAATTGTCAAGGCACAAACTTTGACAGATTGCCAAGGGACTAAAGAATTCTAAGGTGCTAGTTAGCACAACCTTAAAACAGTTGCCCAAAGAGACAAGGTGACTATGGAAGCAAACCACTTTAAGAGGTAAGGAAATGGCCGGGGAAATTGGGGACTTATTAAGGGTTTGAAGATGATAATGGGATCAAAAAAGAGAGAACATTCAGTGAGACAAGGTATAGAGAGAGCACAGGGGACTATGGTTAGAAAGAAGGATCAGAACTTAGGTTCATGGATCAAGGTTGTTCTCAGTGATGATGGAATTTATGTTATGGCTGAAATGAAGGGACTATGGAGTTGGGAAAGTGAGTTCAAGCAGAATGTAAAGACCCCTCAATTACTTAGCACTTCCTTACTTAGCTAGAATATCTCTCCCTTGACAACAATGTAAAACTAATGGACCATTCAACTTCACAATAAACTTCCGACTCCTTCAGGCATAGTCCACCTCATTATACAGGATTTATCTGGAGAAGTCCCTGATAGCTACTGATGTTTAGAGAACCTGGACGAGAATGAAGAATAGGAGAACTCTTCTCTACCTTTCTTTCATCTCTTTTCTTCAGCTCTTGGCCCCATCTCTAGATCTAAATCTTTTCTATATCAAAAACCTCTATCAGAGGGCCCCAATGAAGCTGATATCTAATCTAATTCACTGTAAAATAAGAATGGTTGAGAATGACTGAAAACCTTACCAATCCTGGGTAACATGAAAACTTTGACAATGTCTTCCTCGTCCTAAATCAATAAATAGATAAAAATTTAGGGTCATTGTCAGTACCCACTTTAGCTAGGCTTAAGATCATCTGCAGCAGACAATATCCCCAGGATTTTCTACTGTTCTATTGAATATGCATGTGGAATTAGGATATCTTGGCAGCACTGCCATCTATTTAAATTAAACCAAGATTATAGGCTGTCTGACTATAAGGCATCAGGAAGGGCAATGAAATCTCATAGCAAATGACTCTAATTCTCACACCTTTATTTGGCTGTTGACATTCCCTGCAAGGAAAAAATGTCCCTTCTTAAAGCATGAAGCCCATAGGCACAGGTTTCCCAGAGTAACATTTTTAGATCTATTAGGCCTAGCATGCACCGATGGTTGCTAGGATACCATAAATCGGAAAGAAAATATCACATAACAGTAGGTGCAGAGGCAGGCACAGGCCTGTTTTGCACACCATATACTGACTGGCCTGTGACTTATTATCATCATTATTAGGATTATTTCCAACAGCTCCTGTCTATTTTCCTTCTGGAAACTAGGATGTCATTGCATTTCAATTGTTAAAGAGTGTTTATAATTCATTATTTTGAGAAGTAATTGAATTTGTGAAACTTGAGCCTCATAATTGTTACTGAGGAATCTATTAATGAGTAAGAGGAGGTTTGAGTGAGCCTGTGTGTGTTTTTACCCTGACTATTAAATGGTAACTTCAATTTGGGAATGAAATCACACTCCATTGATTTCCAGTGTATCCTGCCATTGTCCAGATAGCACTTTGAAAGAGTTCTGTAAATGAGATTTGTAGCTGAGGTAATTGCTGTTGCAAAAGCATGCAATATAGAAGGCAAGCTTTAGAACTGCCACTTTCTTGATGTTGTAACTTAACTACCTCCTTTCCAAATCAAAGTTGGGTGAGATAGAAGATAAAGTTCTGTTTTATTTTTGACCTTGCATCTTAACTCCCAAAGGGAGGAGACACTCAATACAATACTCTAATCCTTATCTCACTTTATATAGTGAACTAGTGGCCCAGTGCATGAAATTTGAGTACAGGGGGTGTCTCTAAGCTTGGCCTGCACCCGCTGCAATCTGGGACCCCTCAGGAGATGTCTGACTGTCGGTTTAGACCCAATCCCTGCCTGCCTGCCTGATTGCCCCTAACCACTCTGCCTGCCAGCCTACTTGCCCCCAACTGCCCTACCCTGCTGGCCTGATTGCCCCCAAATCCCCCCCCCCCGCCAGCCTGTTCACCCCCAACTGCCCCCCCTGTTGGCCTGATCACCCCCAACTGTCCTCCTTTGCTGGCCCAGCCACCCCTAACTGATCACCCACAACTGCCCTCTCCTCTTGACCTCTTACCACCTCTACCTTGCCCCAGCCACCATGGCTTTGTTCAGAAGAACTTCTGAAAAGTCTCCTGGAAGGTCTCCCAGTCTAATTAGCATATTATCCTTTTATTAGTACAGATAAAGGCCTGGTGCATGGGTGGGGGCTTGCTAGTTTGCCTTGAAGGGTGTCCTAGATCAGGGTGGGGGTTCCCTTGGGGCATGGTGTGACCTAGGTGATGGGTCTGTGGTGGTTTGCAGGCTACCCACACCCCCATGGGGTGATGATCCCCACTGGGGGGTGTGGCCAACCTGGGTGAGGGGCTGAGGGCTGTTTGCAAGCTGGCCACACCCCTTTCAGGATGGGGGCTCCCACTGGGGTGCCTTGCCAGCCTGGGTGAGGGGCTGATGGCTGTTTGCAGGCTGGCCATGCCCCCCAGCAGAGACCCTTATCCCATGGGGGCATGGCCAGCCTGGGTGAGGGGCTGAAGGATGTTTTCAAGCTGGCCATGTCCCCCAGCAACCCAGGCTATCAGTCTATATATTGTATATTAGAGGCCAAGTGCATGGATTCGTGCATGGTTGGGATCTGGTCAGCCTGGCCAGGGGGAGGAGACATGAGTGGTTGGCTAGCCTGCCTGCTTGTTGAACTCCTGGTCAAGGGAACAATTTGCATATTAGCCTTTTATTATATAGGATATACACCGAGTGGCCAGATTATTATGTGTTCAGAGATCATAATAATCTGGCCAACTCAGTGTATATTTCAGAGAGGAAGAGAAAAACTTCCAGAAGCCAATCATTGTTTTAATAATGGAGATCTGTGGACAGGGAATTTGGAGGGCTGGTCAACCTTAATTGCTCTAAGGGTCAGAGCTAATTATTAGATATTGGTAGTTGAAGAAGCACGCACCTGTTAGTCCTAAATTCACTGATTGGCTTTTATTGGAGTCTCCTGCCTAGGGGATATGGGTATATCCTATAATTTTAATCTTAATAAAAGGGATGGAAAAGCCAGAGCAAGTAGTAGTCCTCCAACTAGAGTTGGACTACCACCTGTCCCCCATTTCCCAAATTAAATCTTTTCTAAAGTCTCTTTTCATTTGTGTGCAGCCTTCTCCAGAACCTGAACCCTGAACTGGAACCCTGAATCATGCAGGACTTTAAAGGGGCTCCCACAACAAACATCAATGATGGAATCATTGATCGGCTGCCTCTTCTGCCTCCTGCATGCCCTCTACTGGGAATAAAGCTTGCAATCCATGCATGTGCCCTTGACTAGAATCGAACCCAGGGCCCTTCAGTCCACAGGACTATACTCTATCCACTAAGCCAAAATAGCTAGGGCAGTTACCAATCTTTCTGCAAAGATTTTTCAATGGTTTTTCCCAAGAGATGATAAGTAGTTCTTTTTCAGATTGGACTTATAAGGGTTTTAATGAGGGTTGGGAGGAGACTAAAATTTACCTCCATAGACTGATGCTGCCTACCTACCTTAGTGACATTCATTAACAGTGCACACCCTCTTCCTGGGACACTGCTTGAAAACCAGACTTTTTATCAACTACCAGTTATTCTGACTGAATGACCAGGGAACACTCATTAAGAGAACATCATGAACTTGAGACAGGCCCCTCTCTACCACCAATATTATAATTAGGACCATGAGATAGGCTGGTGCCATGCTAGTTCTATATCATATCTCCTTTATTCACTAGTTTCTTTTATAAACAATTGATAGCTATCTTCCTCCCTCTTTTATTTTCTACCTCTAACCCAGTTTGAGATTTCTGATGGGTGAGGCACAAGTGTTACTTATTTCTTGATTTCCTACAGTCCTTATATTGTAGATTTATTGTATCTAGCAAGCACTTAATTTTTATCTAATTAAATATTTTTATAATTATACTAAATATCAGAAATCAGGTAATAGCATTATAAGTATCTTCACTGTACCCTGAACATGGTTGAAGGATTCAAAACCTCTGATAATATAAAAATAAATTAAGCCAGTTTTAAAATTTTTGCTGTCCTGTAGTAAATACAAAAAAGACAAAATGAGAGCAAATATTCAAATGATTATGATGATAAAAGAATGGCTGGATGAAGGTTATCTTTTGCCCTGACTCAGATTTCCTTCCCATCAGACCCTTTGTTTGTTGTAACTTCAGATTCTAGCATGCCCCCTAATACTGTCAGAATTAGAAGGGCATATTACTATGAAATACATTCATTCAGTAATACTTAATAGGGAAATTTGGCAGCCACAGTGAGGAGCCATGGTTGGAAGGTTGAAAAAAGGAGTGTAAGGGGGACATCTGCAATGCTGTCAACAATAAAAAAATAAAAATGATTTTAAAAAAGAAATGGAACAGAAATATCAGTCTAGAAAAGAGTATAAAATATCTACAATGAAACTTACCTGAGGAACGAGGAGAGACTGGGCTGTCTCATTTGTTTCTGGATGTTGTTTGTTTGTTTGTTTGTTTGTTTTTTTCTTTCTTTCTTTCATTATTGGTACAAGCTGCTAAGAATGACTAAACACTTTGAATCACTGAAAGTCATAGAAGATGACCACTGATTGCCAAATATTTAGAAATAATTCAATTTACATTGACACAACAGAGGGAGAGCAGCCTGACAGAAGAATTTGCTTTCTTTTAAGTGGCTAAGGATGTACCTTTACTATCTGCTATTTTATCAATTTGTATTTCTATCTACTTCCAGCTGTTCCCCATTAGTCAATTACTTTGTTTATCAAACTCAGGTGAAGAGCACAATAAAATAAGCAGATTACTGTGTTTCCCCGAAAATAAGACATCCTCCGAAAATAAGACCTAGCGCATGGAAAGATAAGACATCCCCTGAAAATAAGACCTAGCACAATTTTGGGAGAAAAAAATAATATAAGACACTGTCTTATTTTCGGGGAAACAGGGTAAGTGTAGAGCAAGGCTGAGTCAGGAATTCAGGGGTCTCTAGATGAAATTTATGATGTAAGAAGTCAAGGGAGGAGCTTACCTTTGAGTCAGGGAGTAGTCATCTTCTGGACTTTGTGTATATGTTTCTTTTCCCCTTTGGAAATGCAAATGGTGCCTGATTGTGGGCTTGGGCAGCCTGGAGAACCAAATTTGTAAACACAGGAGCAGGTGGCCACAAATTCAATTATGATCCTAAAAAAGAAGTGAGGGCTATGATTTCAAAAAAAGTGTAATAGTGAGACAAAAAAGTTAGGTAGATAGAGGTGGGACCATGGGAGGAGGTAGTGAAATCGGGAACCCAGGTAGATGTAGTTTCTAAGACACCCCAACTTGGGTGGGAAGGAAGGGTGCACGCGAGAGGCATGAACTTTAAAATTTATGGTTATTACTGAGACAGACAGCGTGCAGATAACCAATCACAAGGCAGGGAGGCAAGCAATGTACAAAAAGCACTCGCTCCCTTCCCTTCTCCCCCAGAGCAGCACACAATGGATACCTGACATTCCTGTTGCTGAGGAGTACATCCCCTGTGCCCAATGTGGGCCTCCACACATGGACTATTAGACTTTAATTAGCCTGGATACTAAACGACTCCCCACTGCAACATGGAAAGGAAGCTCTGGACACAGTTTGCTCATGGAACCCTAGCTGCACCTTTCCCAGGACTGGCTTCTCTCAATAAACTTTGGTTTCATTAATCGTTTTTGTCCATGACTTCATTCTTCAATTTTCGTGAGACAAGAAGTTGGACTCAAAACACTCCCTTTTTCTAACTGTTCTCAAAAAGTACAAAAATAAAGTAAATGGCTTTGTTTTCCGTTTTCAAGGTGTGTTTAAAATATTACTGATGGTCCTGAAGTCTTTTCATGGGGTCTGCAGGCAACATATTCCTTACCTTTTCCCCTGTGTTGACATTTTCAATGATGGTTCAAAAGCAATGATGGTAATATTACTGGCCCCTTAACAGTAATCAAGGCAATGTCTGAAAACTGTTACTAGTACTATATTAAGTAATAATAATAAGGGCTGTCTACAACACTACTAACAAACACCTGTTATGTAACTTCAATACCCTATTCTTTTCAAAAAATATTTTGAAAAATAAGAGGTTCTTGTCTTTATTAAAAATGTTATGTCCATATGAAAATGTTTCTGACTTTGTCAAACATGTTTAAATTCCATGTATTTTTTCATCATAACAGGAATCTCAGATACAGTATTATCTATATTGACAGCTATTATATATTTAAGTACAGTTAATAAATAGTCATAGTTATGCTAAAAGAGAGTAATCCTATATAATAAAACCCTAATATGCAAATCAACCAAACAGTGGAATGACCAATCGCTGTGATGCACACTGACCAACAGGGGGCAGACACTCAATGAAAGAGCTGAGAAGCACATTTTCAAAATCCTTAGATTAGCTTAATAGTTCCATAACAGACACTATACCAGCCAGCCTGAATTTGAGTCCCAGCTTTGTCACCCCCTATCATGAGCAATGTATATAACCTCTTTGCACTTCAATTTATCCATTTTTCTTAAAGGGTTATGAGGTTAAATAAGTTAATATTTTAAAAAATGCTTAGAACTGCCAAAACAGGTTTGGATCAGCAGTAGAGCATCGGTCTGCGGACTGAAAGGTCCCGGGTTCGATTCCGGTCAAGGGCATGTACATTGGTTGCGGGTACATCCCCGGTCGGGGGTGTGCAAGAGGCAGCTGGTCGATGTTTCTCTCTCATCGACATTTCTAGCTCTCTATTTCTCTCCCTTCCTCTCTGTAAAAAAATCAATAAAATATATTAAAAAAATAAAAAATAAAAAATGCTTGGAACAATGCCTGTCACACAACACGTGCAAGTATTAATTATCAATACGATTGGTGAATTGTTTGAAATAGATCATCTTTGAGTACCAGACACAACATTGTTAGAGACAGTTGATGTAAATTTCATGGAGGCCAAGTACATGTCCTGTACTTTAGCAGGTTCCAGTAAAAGTTTATATCTCAGACTAAGAACACATTACTTTCTGCTGTCCTGTTGAGTTTCTACTGAACTTTCCACAGTTTGAAATTGAATCTTTGGGGCAAGGGGTACAAGTTCAATACGCAGTAACATACAAGGTTTTCCTCTGGTTTTATGCTACTAACCTATTTTCTTCTGCCACCAGATTTAAGTTCCCAAGGTTATTTCCTCATCTCTACTTCTGTAATGCATGACTTTGTAAATCTAGTTTTATAATATACCCCTTTCTCACCAAAATATCTTGATTTCTAGAATTGTCACAAATCATTTAACAAAATTAATTGCAAAGAACTCTTTAAAATTAAAAGTCAAGGATGGTCTAAGAAGTGCTGTCATGTTCTATTTTTTTTTAACCTGGTTAATGATTACATGGGTGTTTGCTTTGTGATAGTTTATTAAGCAGTACAATTGTGCTTTGTGTATTTCTCTGTATGACTTCTACTTCACAATAAAAAAAGAGTTAAAGGGAGAATGAGAGAAACAATTAGAAAGAAAAGGACACATACATTGTTGTTGTTTTTTAATTTTTCTTTTCTTTTCTTTTTTTAATATGGCCCAGCTGGTGTCCTCAGTGGTTGAGTGTTAACCCATGAACTAGGAGGTCATGTAGGATACCAGGTCAGGGCACATGCCCAGTTTGTGGGCTCGATCCCCAGTAGGGGGGTTGCTGGAGGCATCTGATGAATGATTCTCTCTCATCATTGATGTTTCCATCCCTCTCTACCTCTCCTTTTGTCTCTCTGAAATCAATAAAAAAAAAAGTGTTACAATATGGTTTGTCCTTTTAATTCTTAAATTATGTTAAGACATTGATTTAAAAAATATTGGGTATTCCTATATTAACTAATTCTGTCAGACTTCACTTCATTAGAGAATAAGTTGTTTCTATTGTTTTAAAACCCCATTCAAATGAGTAGCTCATTTCCAGAAGGCATTCTCAAAACACATCACAGAAAGTGGCACCACAATATTTCAAACTGTTCTAGTGGCAGCTTAGGCTGGCACAGCCTTTTTTCTTTAAGTATTGCTCATAGTCACTGAGAAAGGTGACTCTGGTCTGAAATGAGAAATTAGAATTAACACTATGTGTTAATTTCCATGTCTTGCTTAAACATCCCTGCAATGCTAACATTGAAGTCCAGTAAAATAATCTATAAATAGAAAATGACAGCTGGTATTTGGCAAATATCCTACTTATAAATCCATTAAGAAATTAATTTAATACTTCAATAATTTTACCACCCTCTTTGATCATGTTTCTTATTTCATCCTGTAATGTTCTAACTTCTGCCTTCACTGATCTCTGACTTTTTACAGTTCTGAGAAATTATATATATGAATGATGCTAGCTTTTTTTGGAAGTAGCTACATTTCTTTAATTTTTTTTATCCTGTATCATTTATTCACTTCCTTTGGTGTCCTTGACTTCTGTTTCTAAGGAAGTTTGAGGCAGGCTTAATCAGTCAGTCTCTTGTTCTTTTATATTTTCATTTTTACATATAATATTTATCTCCTCATACTCCTCAACATGCAACTTTCATTTGTAATCAATGTTCTCAGTCATAACATTCAGTAGTAACCATACTACATGAATAACAGACTGTAGAGTAACCATACTACATGAGCAAGACTGAATCATATAAATGGAAAAGTTTATTGATGACCTTTAAAAAAGTGACATTAGCAGAAATAGCAAAATAAGTACCTTTGAAAATTGTCTCTTCCACAAAAGCAATTTTGGCAAAAATTACAAGAATCAACTTTTTGAAACTAAAGAAATTAAGCACATGGCTGCAGTAATCTAATGAGTATTTTTTAATGGTCAAATATTGATCAAAGCAGTTAATTTGTGGCATTTTAACTTGGTATGTTTTCATCTCCTTTGTCCAGCTCCACATAGATTTTTTTAACCAACAATATGAAATAATAATGAAAATCAGCTGCCTAGTAGTCACTAGAGAGGGTAGAATGGGGTTGTACCTGCTTCAAAGCTCATTCCCAGAGAACTGTCTTTATTTGACCTGCCTGGTGATTTTCTGAAATATCCTATTGCCAAGCCTTATCTTTACTTGACCTGACTTAGAGATCACACAGTGAAATAGTCTATTCCTGAGGAGAATTTGTTGAAAACTATTATTGTCTAGTGTTTAATGTTGAGGTGGATAACAATTGGATAAATGATAGGCTAACCCAAAAGCTTAAATGGCAAAGTTGGGGAATAGATGTCCTTATAAGGCTTTGAAATCCTGCTTCATAATCCCAGTAATCTAGAGAAGACCATGTTCATACATAAGTCTGTGCTCACATAGATGTAGATGGCCAGAAAAGACCTGAAAAAACCATAAACCATCACTTCTTGCTGACCTTGAGACTCTGCATAAGCAGGAAGTGAATACCAAGGCAGAGTCATAAACTGGATGATTGTTAAAGGTGTGCCACAACAGGCACACAGAGTCACTCATAAAATACTGGACATATTATTGGTTCCAGGAATTTAAGGAAATATCCATCCAGTCATTAGCTGGCCACTAGTATAACTGAGGAAATACATCCTCAGTAGCCAAACACAAAAAAAGAAAAGAGACATTACAGAATTAGTTTAGAAAAGTCACTAAATCAGCAAACAATAATCAGCAATAAGAATAAAACTTGGGAAGGGGAAGAAGGTAATTTAAAGAGTTTACATGTTATTTAAAATATACGATTGTCAACAACAACAAAAAAACTATAGGGCATTCAAAGAAAGAAGAAAGTATGGCACATATATATGACAAAAAGAAGTCCATATAAATTATTCTTGAGAAAATCTAGATGATAGATTTATTAGACAAAAAAATTAAACCAGCCATTATGAATATGTTCAAGGAACCAAAGGAAATTAAGAAGTAAAAAAGGTATAAAGACAACCTTTTACCAAATAGATTATACAAATAAAGAGAAATTATTAAAAAGGTATATATATGAAGGACAGAAACCAAGATGGCAGCATAGGTAAACACCTAAACTGATGCCTCACACAACAATTTCAAAACTACAACTAAAAGACAGAACGGACATCATCCGGAACCACAGGAAAGCCTGCTGAGTGGAAATTATACAATTAGAAAGAAAGAGGAAAGCACATGGAGAATCAGAGGAGCTACAAAGGACTAAGGTACAGAGAAACACATTCAGAGAGGAAGGGTGGATGATTGCATGGCTCGCTTTCTCTGGCAGGAGGGGGAATGAATCCCACCCCCCATTGCACTGAACCCCAGTTCTGGGCAAAACTCCATGAACCCAGGCTCATACAGGGGGAGTCTGGACTGTCAGGTAGAGAAAAAGGCACACGGAGACTCAGAGACTCAGGGAAGCCACAGCGGGCAGGGGTCTGAAGGTGTGCATGCAAATGGGCGCAGAGAAGACTGACTGCTGAGGTTGCCCCTAACTCTCCCTAGTGAAAGGGATTCTGAAGCTTCTGACTGCACTGAACCCCAGATCTAGGCGAGCCTGGGGGAATCTGGACTGTCAGGCAGAAACTCAGGGGAGCCGTGGAAGGCAGAGGTCTGGAGGCATGAGCGCAAGGCCAGGGTTGACAGAAAGCCAAGACTGTCTGCTCAGCCCTGAGACTCAACCCCATCTAAGCTGAGCACAGAGGCTTTTGCAATTTTGCAAATGTGGTCCTATAAGGCTGACTCCAGCATAGGTCTCCCAGCGTAAACAAAGCTGATACACATAGCCAATTGACCTGAAGGTGAATTCCTCTCAGTGATACCAACAACAATCAAGACTTAACTGCAACAAGGCTGTACACACAGACCACAAAGGGGTGCACCAAGAGTGTCCACCTCAGATGATAGGGGAGGCTGACACACTGGGCCATATAGAAAACCTAGTACACAAAGCTACCCTACTAACTTATGGAAGCAGTGAAAATGCTGAGAAAAATAAGAGATCACAAATGAAAGACATGGAAGAAAACAAATGACTGGATATATATTTCAAAAACCACAGTTATAAGGTTTTCAAGAATTTCCTAGTAAAGGCAGATAAATTAAACGAGACCCTGAGGATATGAAAAAGGACCAACTAGAAATTAAACTACACTGACTAAAGAAAAAAATTATATAGAGACCCAACAGCAGACTAGAGGAATGCAAGAATCAAGTCAAAGATTTGAAATACAAAGAAGCAAAAAACACTCAACCAGAAAAGCAAAAAGAAAAAGAATCCAAAAAGATAGTTGTGAAGATAGTGTAAGAAGCCTCTGGGACAACTTCAAGCATACTAACAGCAGAATTATGGGGGTGCCAGAAGAAGAGAGAGAGCAAGATACTGAAAATCTATTTGAAGAAATAATTATTGAAAACTTCCCCCACCAGGTGAAAGAAATAGACTTACAGGAAGCACACAGAACCCCAAACAAAAGGAATCCAAAGAGGACCACACCAAGACATGTCATAATTAAAATACCAAGAGCAAAGACAAAGAGAAAATATTAAAAGCAGCAAGAGAAAAACAGTTAATTACCTACAAGGGAGCACCTATATGATTGTCAGTTGATTTCTTAACAGAAACTATGCAGGCCAGATGGGAGTGGCAAGAAATATTCAAAGTGGTGAAAAACAAGAACCTACAATGGAGGATATTACTCTACCCAGCAAAGTTATCATTCAGAGTGGAAGGTCAGATAAAGAGCTTCACAGATAAGAAAAAGCTAAAGGAGTTCATCACCACCAAACCAGTATTATATGAAATGCTGAAAGGTATTATTTAAGAAGAGGAAGAAGAAAAAAGTAAAGATAAAAATTATGAACAACAAATACATATCTGTCAACAAGTGAACACAAAAATCAAGCGAATTAAAAATCTGAGGAACAAAATAAACTGGTGAATATAATAGAATCAGGGGCATAGAAAGGGAGTGGATTGATAATTCTTAGGGGTAAAGGGGTATATGGTGTTCAGGAAGACACTGGACAAAAATTGTACAGCCATGGATGAGGACAGTGGGGGGCGGGGAGGCAAGGGCAGAGGATGGGGTGGGAACTGGTTGGAGGGGAGCTATGGGGGGAAATGAGAAACTATTGTAATAATCTGAACAATAAAGTTTTATTAAAATTTTTAAAAGGTGTATATGAAACTTAAAAGTAGATAACTAAAACAAAAATTCACTAGAAGGACTCAGCAAATGATTTTAATAGGCATAAAAATGATGAAGAGAACTTGAAGATAGGTCTACTATGATAATTCACTCTGAGAAACAAAGAAAAAAATGTGGAAATTAACAAAATATGCATATTGGAGTCCCAAAAGGAGAACAGAGAAAGAAAAGGGCAAAAAGACTATTTTTTTTTTAAATGGCAGAAAACTTACCAAATTTGATGTAAAACAAAAATTAACATATTTGAGAACACAACAAACTATATTTATTATAGTAAAAATGCTAAGAGATCCCCACCTACACAAATCACTATTAAATTGTTGAAAGTGAAAGACATTAAGAAAATCTTGAAAGATGGAAGAGAGATGAACACCTCATGTAAAAGGGTTTCTCAATGAGATTAGTGACTAGTTTCTCACCAGACACCATGGAGTCTTAATGGCTGAACTGAAAAGACCCTGGACAGTAACTGAAATCCTCATGAAAAAATAAAAAGCACTGATAAAAGTAACTACATAGTAAATATAAAAGACAGTATAAATATATTTCATTTATAACTTTTTCCCTTATCTAACTTAGACAAGTACATAAATAATTATAAATCCATGTTGATGGGTATACAATGTATAAGTATGCAATTTTATGAAAATTGCTTAACAATAAATAATAGATGTATATAAAACAGAGATATTTATACTATTAAAATTAAGTTGTGTTAATCCAAAATATATTTTATATTGAAATATATTAATTTTAATCCAAAGAGCAATCACTAAGAAAACAATGTAAACCCCACTAAAAGAAATGGCAAGGAATTAAAATGGCACATTAGAAAATATCTATTTAACAAAGATGCAGGCAATAGTGGAAGAATATAGAAACAAAAAGATATATGACACTGAAAATGAATAGCAAAATGGCAGACATAGTTCTATTTTATGAGTAATTACATTGAATATAAATAATCAAAAGGAAAAGATTGGCAGGATATTTTTTTTTAAAGTCCAAAATATGCTGTCCACAGAAGATTTACTTTAGATCTGAAACACAAATAGGTTGAAAGTAAAACCATAGAAAAAATATATAATGCAAATAATACCAACAGAGAATTGGAGTGGCTATACTAATATAAAACTTTGAGACAAAAATTGTTATAGAGACAAAAAAGGGTATCTTATAATGATAAAAGTCAATCCATCTAGAAGATATAACAACTATAAATGTGAATGTACACACATTATAGAGATCTCTAAAGTACATAAGATAAAAACTGACATAATTGAATCATAGAAATAAACAATTCAGCAATAACAGTTTAATATTTCAATACCCCACTTTCAATAATGAATAAGAACAATTAGGCAGAAAATGAACAAGAAAATAAAAACTTTAAACAAAACTAAACCTGACAGACATCTATAGAACACTTTACCCAACAACAGAATACACATACTTCTCAACTGTATTTAGTACATGTTCCAGAAGAGATAATGTGGTAACAGGACAAAAAAGATACCTCAATACACTGAAAAGGGTTTGAATTGTATAATATATCTTCTCCAGCTATAATTAAATTAAATTACAAATCAATAATAGAAGGAAACTTGGTAAACTCACAGGTATGTAAAATTTCAACAACACATTACTAAATAGCCAATGGGACAAAAAGAAGTCACAATAGAAATCAACAAAACCAAATGATGGCTCTTTGAGAGCTCAAATAAATCAACAAAACTTTCTTAACTATAATGATCAAGAAAATGAGAAAACACTCAAATTACTAAAATTGTCAATGAAAGAAGAAACATTGAAATAGATATAGAAACAAAACTAATTTTAATAAGGGAATGCTATGAGCAATTGTATGTCAACAAATTGAATAACACAAATCAAATTAACAAATTCATAGAAAGACAGGTACTACTTAGGAAAAAAAATTTCAATTAAAGCTTTAAAAAGTAAATAAATTTGATTAATAAAAGTAAAAACTACTCACAAAGAATAGACCAGAACCAGAAGTGACCATGGATAAGTTCTACTAAATGTTTAATGAAGAAGTAACTCCAATACTTCACAAGCTATTCCCCCAAAATAAAACAGGGGTGATTATTGAGGCAGGCATTACCCTAATACCAAACCCAGGCAATGAAATCACAAGGAAAAAAACAAAATATAAACCAATATCTCTTATAGGTATGGATGTAAAAAATCATAAACAAAATGCTTCCAAATGAATTCAGCTACATAGTAAAATGAGCAAGAGTGATTTATCCCAAGAATGCAAGTGTAGCTCAACATACAAATATTGATGTAATAGATTAAACACATTAATGGAATGAAGAGGGAACACATGATCATCTCAACTGATACAGAAAAACGCACTTGAAAATTCAACACATTTTGTGATCAAGAAAACTAACTAGAAATGGAACTGAACATTCTCAACCTGATAAAGGGAATGTATAACAATATGCTCATGTTATATTTAATGGTAAAAGCTGAATGTGTTCCTCCTATGATCAGGATAAAGAAAAAGTATATCTGCTTTTACCACTTCTATACATCCTTGGAGGTACTAGACAAAGTAATTAGGAAAGAAGGAAGGAAGGAAGGAAGGAAGGAAGGAAGGAAGGAAGGAAGGAAGGAAGGAAGGAAGGAAGGAAGGAAGGAAGGAAGGAAGGAAGAAAGGAAGGACCTTTACAGTCAACTTTTTTTTTTTTTTTTTTTTTTTTTTTTTACAATGGTGGCAAGGCCATCAATGGGGAAAAGAATAGCTTCTTCAAGAATTGGTTTTGGAACAACAACCCAATATCCAATGAATTAGGACCCTTATTTCACACTATAGAAAGAATAAGCTGAAATTGCAACATAGACCTAAATGTAAGAAAAAAAAACTAGAAAACTCTTGGAAGAAAATAAAGGAATAAGTTTTCATGACCTTGAGTTAATGGAAGCCTTCTTAGATATGACACCAAAGACACAAGGGACTGATGAAATAAATAGACTTCATAAAAGTTTAAAGAAAAAGTTTGTAATTTAAAGGACATCATCAAGAACATGAAGACAATTCACAGAACTGTAGAAAATATTCACAAATCATAAATCTAATAAATAATTTCTATACAGAACATGTAAAAATTTCTTTCAACTCATTAATAAAAATACATCTTTAAAATAGGAAAATAATCTGAATAGACATTTCTTTGTAGAAGATAGGCAAATGAACAATAAACACATGAAAGCATGTTCATTATTAGCCATAAGAGAAATGCAAAATAAAACCACAATGAGGTCCATTTTATATCCATTAAGAAGGCTATTATAAAAAAATGCATAATAACAAGTATTGACCAATGTATGGGAAAATTGCTTGCACAAATTTAAAATTGTATACCTACTTTGAAAAAATGTTTAGGAGTTCCTAAAATAATTCAACATACCGTGTTTCCCCGAAAATAAGACCTAGCGCATGGAAAGATAAGACATCCCCTGAAAATAAGACCTAGCGCAACTTTGGGAGAAAAAATTAATATAAGACACTGCCTTATTTTCGGGGAAACAGGGTAGAAATACCCAATAAACCAACAATTCCACTCATAGACATATACCAGGAGTATTAAAAAGCCTATATTCACACAAAAACTTGTGTTCAAATGTTGATAGTAGTATTACTCATAATAGCTAAAATATAAACAACATATGTGTTTGTCACCTTGTAAATTGGATAAACAAATTGTGGTATATGCATACAAATGAAATATTATTCAGCCATTAAAAGGACTACAGCATGCTGCTACATGGATGAATTTCAAGAATATTATGCTAAGTGAAAGAGACAGTCATAAAGAACCACATATTGTATGATTCCATGAGTATGAAATGCTCAAAATAGGCAAATACATGGATACAGAAAGTAAATGAGCAGCTGGCAAAGGCTGATGAGATGGGTGGGATAGAATTTGGAGTAACTGTTAATTTGTATTGTGTTTGATGAAAATAACCTTAAAATGGATTATGGTGTGATTGCACAGGTATGCACATTACTGAATGCTATTGAATTTAAATTCTAAATTTGCAAATTTCATGGTATTTGAATTATATTTTAATATAGCTGTCAAAAAAAGTATATTGGATAAGCAGACTATAATTTACTGATTGCAAAATCAATGAAGACAAGGAAAAATTAAGAATATACAGTTTTAAGTAGCAGAGCTGATAATATAGCTGGTTCTTATGTTTATATTAATAACCAATATGATATAACACCAAACAGAGGTGGAGCCACAACAATAATTTAATTTCTTGGCACAGTTGGGGTTATGATTTAAAGGTATCAATAGTAACTTTTTTGTTCAAGTACTAACAGACAAAATTTTGTTATTTAAATAGCATGCATTTGAATTAAGCATAGCTCTCTGCAAATACAGTCTTTGGAATATGAGAACTTTTGTTGAAGTGGTTACTTATAATATCTTAATAAATTCTAACTTCTTAGTGTAAAAATCCTTAATCTGGTTATTGCAAGATCTAGTTCTAGTCCCAGTTCTGCCATTATTTTATTGTACTTCATTAGCCAAGTCACATTACCGCTATATGCTCCAATATCTTTACTTCTAAATGAAAATTGAACTTGATGACCTCAAAAGTCACAAGTCTTTCCAGCTTTAATATTGTTTATTAATTAACTTATTCAAAAAATATTCACTAACCGCAAGCTATGTGCCAGACATTGTGTTAAATTATGGGGATAGTGTAATGATACAGACAAAGACCCTGCCCTCCTAAAGGTAACATTCTGATAATGGGAGATAGATAATGCTATATGTGTAGGAAATAAAACATGGTAACTGTATGGAGAGTGACTGGGGGCTACACTAGATTTTGGGGAGGGCTAAGAAGACAATATTTGTCTGTGATCTAAATGATAAGGAGGAGTCAGCCATATGGAACATTTGGAGAAAAAATCAAGTCTGCTTTTGACAGAGGAAATCGCAAATATAAAGAAACTAAGGTGGGCCCTAGCTGGTTTGGTTCAGTGGACAGAGTGTCAGACTGCAGACTGAAGGGTCCCAGGTTTAATTCTGGTCAAGGGCACATGCCTGGGTTGTGAGCTCAATCCCAGGTTGGGGGCATGCAGGAGGCAGCCAATCAATGATTCTCTCTCATCATTGATGTTTCTGTCTCCCTCTCCTTATCCCTTTCTCTCTGAAATTAATAAAAATATATATTTTAAAAAGACCCTAAGGTGGAAAGAAGCTTAGAGCATTACAGAAAACTCAGAAGAGAAAGATGGCCAGTGTGACCGTAGTATGTTGTGCAAACGGCATGGTGGGACTGTAGGAGATTGAGAAGCTGATTAAAAGTCAGATCACACACAGTTTTGTAAGTTGTATAGAACATGCTTAGATATAATGTAGGTTAAAATGGAAAGCTGTTCAGAGGTGTTAAGAAGGAAATGGCAAGATCAGTATTATATTTTTATAAGCATTATTCAGGCTGGAATGTGAGAAAATGGTTTGTAGAAAGGAAAGAATAGGAGAGGGACACCCATTATGGATGACATAGCCTACAACACACTAAATTTAGGACATTTATGCTAATCTCATAACCAAACTGGTTAATATAACTTTCTAATGGGATATGTCTTTAAGATGGCATATGTAATTGATAAGAATCCAGTTGATGTAACACAAAAAATTTTATTACATATGAAAATAAAAATGTGATCATATTATAAAGTACTCTCTATCACTACATTGGGCAATCTTTTAGAATTCTACTCATAAATACAAAGACATACCATTAAAATGATGTTCAATTTATGTTTCTAAAATAATGGCAAATCTTAGACTGAGGAACAAAAGAATAAGCAGTGATGAAATATTTCAGTCATCCTTTACTGAAGACTAGACCCCTTATGATATTTATTGATTCAATAAACATGCAATTAGATGGGAAATAAAAGATGAGCCTAACTGGCATCTATAGATATACTGTTCCTCAATTGTCATTAGCCAGAATTTCACCTGCTGTCAACAAAATCTTCTAGAGGTGAATGTCAATTGCCTGGAAGATTTACTTTTATGGAATATCTCATACCCCCAAAATGCTTTACATTCTTACTGTGAGAGGAAAAAAAGAAAACTGAAATACCATTGACAGCAACAATGCCTACTAACAATATTAGGTATGATTTATCTCCTCAGAAAGAAAAGGATGATAGTGGTTTTAATTTTGTTTACCTCTCTCAATGAGGTATCAAAGTAAAATAATAAAAAAATAGAAAAGAACAGATGGTAGTCTACCAAGCCTTACTCCCACAGATTTAGGCTTTATATTGATGAGAAAAACTTTGCAACATGTTGTCTGTACCTACTTCAGAAAGAAAGGCTGATATTATTAAAGGTTATACATTCGGAAATTAATTATACTACTTTTTCAATCAGTCTGGGTTTTAAAATGTATGACTTTAGCTAAAAATCAAGACAATTCAGCTATATTATTCAAACAAGTTACTCGTTTTCTGGCAACTGTATAATACAATTCAATAAAAAAGCATTCCATAAAGGCTGCTGAAGACAAAGTGAAGCTTGGCTTTCACTGGGAGTCAAAAGACCTGGTGAACGGCATTTGGGAATTCAAAGAATGAGGCAGCATGTTTGCATATATGGAAAGAACAACAAAAGAAAATGCTGCTACCTTTGAGAACATTACCACTAAATGTATGCTTAATTTGGAATGTTGCCAACAATTCTATTTTTGAGAATTAAAAGGACTTTTAACAAGTGTGTCGGACCAAAAATCAAGCCAACAGAAATGTCTGTTAGTGAATTTCCCAATTTAGTGAAAATTACATGCTTAAGCTATATATTTTTATGAAACTGCCCTCAGGAAAAATTTCTGGAACATTTATACATACCTTGGAAATTATTAGTGATACCATAAGGTTCTATAGAACATGAATTTGTATCCATGTCTTTGCTTGTGCTATTTTGTCAACCTGGTGATTGCCTCTACTTCAAAGCCCAGCTCAAATATAGTCCCATTTTCTCAAAATTTATAGTTTTGGTTCACCTGATCCTCTGCCATGAGCAAACTAATAGCATATGTTTACATGGATTTTATGCTTATCTCAATGATCAAGTCTTTCAATGATCATATGTTTACATGGATTTTATGCTTATCTCAATGATCAAGTATGGCATAGAGGCTAATTAAGAACATCAACTTTGAATATAGGCAGACCTGGATCCAAAGTCTAGCTATACCATTTACTATATGTGTGATCTTGGGAAAGTTGCTCTCTGAGGCTCAGATCCCTTAGTTGAAACAAGTGTATTTCCAACACCTACCTCATGCTATTCCCTTGATGCTTTGGGCACTTTCATACACAAGACATTCCCTTCTGTCAATTTTTTCAACTTCCTGCATCTATATCTATTATTAATTCTATTTTTGGCTTTTTTTGTTATATTAAATGGGTTTTAATGAAATATATTATATTTGATATATAACACTGTAAATTTAAGTTGTACATGTTGATTTGATACATTTATATATTGTAATATGGTAGCCATTGTTGATAGCTAGCTCCTCTATTATGACACATAATTATCATTTATTTTTGTGTGATAGTAATAATTAAGATCTCTTAGCAAGGTTGGTGTTTATTGTAGAGTGTCATTGTCTATCATCACTATGCTGTGAATTAGATTTCTAGAACTTATTTATTTTGCAAGTTAGTGCCCTTAAACATCTCTCCTATACTCTGACCACCTAACCCCTGTTAACCACTTATCTACTGTCTGATTTCATTAGTTCAGCTTTTGATATTACAAATATACATGAGATAATATAGTATTTGTCTTTGTCTGACTTATCTTTCTTAGAATAATATCCTCAGTGCCCATCCATGTTTGTTACAAAATGGCAAAATTTCCTCTTTTCTCATGGTTGATTAATATTTCATTGCATATATAGCACATATTCTTCATCCATTCATCTGTTGACAGGTACTTAGGTAATTTACATATCTTGGCTATTATAAATAATGCTGCAATTAAAAGTGTATATATCTATTTAATGTCCCTTGGGTGTATATCCAGAAGTGGAATTGCTGGATCATATAGTAGTTCTATTTTTACTTTTTTGAGAAACCTCTATAATGTTTTTCATAGTGGCTAAAACCAATTTCATAGTGGCTGAACCAATTTATATTTCCACCAACAACAGCATGCACGGGTTCTCTTTATTCCATATCTTTGCCCACACTTAACTCTTGTGTTCTTTATGACAGTCATTCTAACAGGCTTGAGGTGATATCTCATTGTGATTTCAATTTTAATTTCCCTGATCATTAGTTATGTTGAACATATTTTGTTTTTTGCTTGTTTGTTTGTTTGTTTGTTTTGGTGTCTGTGTGTGTGTGTGTGTTTTAAATATATATTTATTGATTTTTTTTACAGAGAGAAAGAGAGAGGGATAGAGAGCTAGAAACATCGATGAGAGAGAATCATCGATCAGCTGCCTCCTGCACCCCCCCCCCACTGGGGATGTGCCCACAACCAAGGTACAGGCCCTTGACTGGAATCGAACCCGGGACCTTTCAGTCCGCAGGCCAACGTTCTATCCACTGAGCCAACTGGTTTAGGCTGTTTTGTTTTTATACCTGATGGCCAGTTGGATGTCTTCTTTGGAAAAATGTCTAGTCAGAGATAAAAATCACATGATCTCACTCATATGTGGGATATAATGATCAACATAATTTGATGAACAAGAATAGATCCAGAGACAAATGGTAGGGGAGGGAGGGTTAGAGAGCAACCAAAGGACTTGTATGCATATTAGCATAACCAATGGACACAGACACTGGGGCAGTGGGGACTTAACTGGGTTGGGAATGTGTGGGGCCATAAATTGGGGGAAAAGGAGACATATGTAAAACTTTAGACAACAAAAAAGAAAAAAAATGTCTAGACAGGTCCTCTGCCCATTTTTAAAATTGGATTGTTAGCAGTTTTATGTTATTGAATTCTATGAGTTATTTACATATTTTTATATTAATGGCAATCCCTATCAAAATTCCAACGGTATTTTTCACAGAAATATTTTTAAAATCCTATAATTTGTACGCCTATGGGAATTTGAGCTTAGGAATGCATGCAGGGGCCACAACAACCCTACAGGAATTTGAGCCTGCACACACTCACAGAGACTGGAAATCTGCTCCCTACAACTCAATCGGGCAACCACACCTGAAGCCCATACAGGAGGGAATGCCACCTGACGTAGATTCTGGGCAAGCACACACAGAAGTCTGTTTTCTGTGGCATGGGGGCAGACCTCCAGCCAACACAGTGCCACTGTGCAGCCCAGTCCCCCATGGTAACCAGGACCCAGATTCTCCCAGTGGGAGGCAGCACTGAGCACTACTGACTTGATTCTGTTTCTTATTGCATGCACCTGAGATCCCTGACTCACAGCCCATTCACACTAAGAGCCAGTGACTGCAATTCTTGGTGCATGTACACACAGAGTCCCTGATTCTCAGCGAGAATCTGCACAAAGTAACAGACACTCTAATAATTGATTCTTGGTGCAGACAGAGGGGAACTCTGACTACTCACATGTGCTAGGGGACTCTGATTTTTGGCACCAACATTGCAGTGCAGGTGGGGTTCCTGATTCTAGGTATGCCCAGGATACCATACTGAGTGCTGGTAACACTCACCATGGGCAAGCTTGGTTCCCACCAACCCACAGCAGACACAAGTCTTAGTGTTGGAGCACTTTAGTGACACTTGAGTGGTGTGAAGCTCCCACAGCACACAGCCCAAGTCCACGTAAATCAAAGTTTGAACCTTCTGCTGATAGTCAAAACGGGGAGACAAAAAAATTCCCAGAGGAAAGAAAATGAGGAGTCACCAAGAAAGGAAATTAGTGAAATTGAAGCATACAACATGACCAAAAAATAATTCAAAGTACTGGTTGTACAAGTCATTCACCAGATAGATGAGAAAACAAACAACCTAGGCAAGAACCAGAAAAAAATGAAAAGTGATATAGCTATAATCAAAAACACCATGGAAAGTTTCAACAGTAGACTAGAAGAAGCAGAGGACAGAATTAGTGAGTTAGAAGATAGGGTAGAGAAACAAGTTCAAGCTGAACAGCAACTAGATAAAAAAAAAAAAAAAATTAAAAAGCAGGAAAATGCCAAAACTGGTTTGGCTCAATGGATAGAGTGTTGGTCTGTGGACTGAAAGGCCCCAGGTTTGATTCCAGTGAAGGGCATGTACCTTGGTTTCGGGCACATCCCCAGTGGGGGATGTACAAGAGGCAGCTGATCGATGTTTCTCTCTCATCGATGTTTCTAATTCTCTATCCCTCTCTCTCTTCCTCTCTGTAAAAAATCAATAAAATATATATTTTTTAAAAAAGCAGGAGGAGAGTGCTGAAACCGGTTTGGCTCAGTGGTAGAGCGTTGGTCTGTGGAATGAAAGGTCCCAGGTTTGATTCTGGTCAGGGGCATGTACACTGGTTGCGGGCACATACATCCCCAGTAACGGGTGTGCAAGAGGCAGCTGGACAGTGTTTCTCTCTCATCGACATTTCTAGCTCCCTATCTCTCTCCCTTCCTCTCTGTAAAAAATCAATAAAATATATTAAAAAAAAAAAAAAGCAGGAGGAGAGCCTAAGGAGCCTAAGGGAGCTCTAGGAGGACATGAAACAAAGTAACATACATATAATACAGCTGCCAGAAGGAAAAGAAGAGCAGCAAGGATTAGAAAATTTATTTGAAGAGATAATGACAGAAAAATTCCTAAATATGAGGAAGAAAAAAGTTACACAAGTACAGAGTCCCAAGCAAGATGAATTCCAAAAGACCCACACCAAGACACATCATAATTACAATGGCAAATATTAATGACAAAGAGAGAATATATAAGACAGCAAGAGAGATACAGAGAAATTCCTACAAAGGATCTCCCATAACATTATCAAACGATTTCTCAACAGAAACACATAAAGCTAAAAGGGAATGGGAGGTATACAAAGTATTGCAAAACAAAAGACTGAATTCAAGAATACTTTATCCAGCAAGACTATCAATCAAAATTGAAGTGGAAATCAGGAGCTTTACAGACAAAAAACAAAACAAAACAAAACAAACAAACAAACAAAAAAAAAACTTAGGCAGTTTATCACCACCGAACCAACAATGCAAGAAATGCTAAAGGGAATGCTGGAAAAGCAAGAAATAAAGGGGTAAGAAGGAATACAGGCTCAAAAAATAAGCAAGTACCTTTCAGTAATAATGTTAAATGTAAACAAGTGCCTTTCAGTAATAATTTTAAATGTAAATAGACTAAATGCTCCAATCAAAATACATAGAGTGGCTGAATGGATAAAGAAACACGATCCATATATATATATATATATATATATATATATATATATATATATATATATATATATATATACTGTCTATAAGCGACCCAACTTAGAACAAGGGACACACAGACTGCAAGTGAAAGGATGGAAAAATATATTTCAGGCAAATGGAAATGAAAAAAAAAAGCTGGGGTAACAATACTTATATCTGACAAAATAGACTTAAAAGTGAAGGCCAAAATAAGAGATAAAGAAGGCCACTTCACAATACTAAAGGAATAGATATAACAACAAGATATAACCCTGGTAAACACATAGGCACCCAATGCAGGAGCACCCAAATACATTAAAAAAAAAAAAAAAAAAAAAAAACTCCTGGAAGATATTAAGGGAGAGATTGACAACAATGTAATCATCGTAGGGGACTTTAATACACCACTGACATCACTGGATAAATCCTCTAGACAGAAAATCAGCGAAGACACAGCAATCCTAAATGACTCAGTAGATCAGATTGACTTAACTGACAACTTCAGAACATTTCACCCAAAAGCCATGGGATATATGTTCATCTCAAGGGCACATGGGACATTTTCAAAAATAGACCATATATTGAGACACAAGCAAAGTCTCCCCAAATTCAAGAAGATTGAAATCATAACAAGCGTCTTCTCAGATCACAATGCCATAAAATTAGAAATAAACTACAATATAAACAATTCAAAAATATCAAACACTTGGAAGCTGAATAGCATGCTATTAAATAATGACTGGGTTACCAATGAGATCAAAGAAGAAATTAAAAGCATCCTGGAAACTAATGACAACAAAAACACAACAATCCAAAATGTATGGGAAACAATGAAAGTAGTCCTGAAAAGGAAGTTTATAGCTTTACTGGCCTACCTCAGAAAACCAGAAAAGATGGTAGTAAAACATTTAACTCTACAACTCAAAGAATTAGAAAGAGAGCAACAAGAAAAGCCAAGCCTGAGCAAAAGGAAGGAGATAATAAAGATCAGAGCAGAAACAAATGACATACACACACACACACACACACACACACACACACACACACACTCACACACACACACACACAAAAAAAAAAAAAAAAAAAAGATCAATGAAACCAAGAGCTGGTTCTTTGAAAGGATAAACAAGATTGATGAACCTCTAGCCAGTCTCACCAAGAAGCAAAAAGGGAAGACTCAAATAAACAAAATCAGAAACGGGAGAGGCGAAATAACAACAGACCACACAGAAATACAAAGGATTGTTAAAAAATATTATGTGCAACTCTACTCCAACAACCTGGAGGAAACTGACATATTCCTAGAAAAATACAACCTTTCAAAACTCAATCGGGAAGATTCTAAAAAACTCAGGCTAATAACTATGAAAGAAATTGAAACAGTCATCAAAAAGCTTCCAGTAAACAAAAGCCCACTTCCAGATGGCTTCACAGGAGAGTTTTACCAAACATTCAAGGAAGAACTAAACCCTATCCTCCTCAGACTATTCCAAAAAATTCAAGAGGAAGGAATACTTCCAAGCTCCTTCTATGAACCCAGTCTCATTATAATACCAAAATCAGATAAAGATAACAGAATGAAAGAGAATTATAGTTCAAAATTTCTCATAAAAATAGATGCCAAAATCCTCAACAAAATTCTAGCAAATCAGAATCAGCAATACATCAGAAAGATCATACACCATGACCAAGTAGAATTTATCCATGCAATGTAAGGATGGTACAATATCGGCTAATCAATAAATGTGATATATCATATAAACAAATTGAGAGATAAAAATCACATAATCATCAATTGAAGCAGAAAAAGCATTTGACAAAATCCAACAATATTTCTTGATAAAAACCTTTTAGCAAGCTAGGAATAGAAGGAACATACCTTAACATAATAAAAGCCATACATGACAAACCCACAGCCAACATCATACTCAATGGGCAAAAACCAAAACCATTTCTTCTAAGAACAGGAACAATTCAGAGATGCCCACTCTCAACACTCCTGTTCAACATAGTACTGGAAGTACTAGCCATTGAGATCAGATAAGAAGAAGAAATAAAAGGCATCCAAATTGGAAAAGAAGAAGTAAAACTGTCCTTATTCGCAGTGACATGATATTGTACATAGAAAACCCTAAAGACTTCATCAAAAAATTATTATACTTCATAAAGGAATTAGGCAATGTAGCAGGATACAAAATTAATGCCAAGACATCTATGGCATTTCTATACACCAATAGTGAACTTACAGAAAGAGAGACAAAAATGCAGTCCCATTTACCATTACACCAATAAAATTAAGATACTGGGAATAAACTTAACTAAGGAGGAAAAAACAAACAAACAAACAAAAACCTATATGCTAAAAACAATAGGACACTGAAAAAGTAGATAGAGGAAGACACAAATGGAAGAACATACCATTTCATGGATTGGTAGAATCAACATCAAAATGGTAGAATCATCAAAATGTCCATACTATTGTGGTGTTTCTACTTTTTCTGCATCCTGCATGGAAAAACAACAGGTTCCTGAGGGGAGGAGCTGGGGATTAGAAAATTAGAGAAAGAAAGAGAAAGAGACAAGAGGCAGAAATAGATTCATAAAGCTGAGAGCTAGGTGGGTGCCATCTCTCTGATGGAGAGACAGTCACACTCACCACAGACAACACAGCATATTTATTGGCTTCCAAAAGGGAGTTTAAGGTCAAAAGGAGTTTCGGGTGTGCCCAGAACCTATTCATCAAAATCTGGGAAAGCTCCTTATTTCTTGGTACAAGATTTAGCATATCAAGACCTGGGTGAGTCAAGGTCCTATTATTT
Source organism: Pipistrellus hanaki (assembly GCF_964339955.1). Lineage (NCBI taxonomy): Eukaryota > Metazoa > Chordata > Mammalia > Chiroptera > Vespertilionidae > Pipistrellus > Pipistrellus hanaki. The sequence continues at coordinate 27,917,482 of NC_140524.1, read as the reverse complement.
CCTCATTCCAAGCACATGGATTAAGAAATCAGTACTGATAACAGGATTCTGCCAGTGCCCTGGGGCTCAGCTGATAAGAATTAAAAGAATGTCCATGGTGGCTCTCTACAACTACCCAAATAAATCTATAGATAAATGCAATCCCCATTAAAATACCAATGGCATATTTTACTGACCTAGAAAGAACTTTCCAAAAATTCATCTGGAATTAAAAAAAAAAAAAAAAAAAAGACCCCACATAGCTGCAGCAATCTTGAGAAAGAAGAACAAAGTAAGTGTGATC